>NC_051154.1:428940732-428998849 GCF_013339745.2 Dermacentor silvarum
TACCTATCTTGACAAAGCTGATATTGCCTTTAGAGAAATTGTAGATGTTGTGATCTTGCATTTCAGAACGCACAACAAGCTTAACACGTACAACACACAGAACAATTTGTTGAAATTCGGATCAGAATCTTCGAAGCACAATTTGTTTAGTGTGTGTTAAGATTCTGCTTAAGGTTGTTGATTATTACATTCATATAGTGTTCAAGCATTGCTGTACAACATTCCTCGCTTGGAGTACATGGTAAGGGTGTACTTCACATGAGCTGGTGGCATTTGCTCCATATTCAAAAACTGGTTCTTCATCAGTTGAGATTTTCAAGTTTGCATTCTTTATTAGCTGTTGTATGTAACCTATCCTAAATGTTTGAATAGTGAACACACGTGAACTTTTTGATTGATTTTGTGGATTGTACACCCTTGCTGCAAACAATTTGAGATAACTGTTTCCGCCTTAATGAAAAATAATTGCTTGAAGCAACCATAGCCACCAATAAGCATGACACGATTATGAAAATTGTGATATTGTACTTTGATTTATAATGTTTTTTAAACATATGGAGCTCGGCGTGTGGTGTAAATGGGTTCCTGATATCCATTCGTGATGCAAGAATTTGAAGAATAAACTGAAGCAAGAATCTTTACTTACTTTTCAAGAGAAGCTCATGGCAATTTCCTCATGAAAAGTAAATAACTAGAAATAACTTTACTGAGCTGAGAAGAGTGCTACAATTGTCTCATTCGAATAGTGCCATATACAGAAGCTACAACAAATGTTTACTATTTTGGTTGCATTTGTATATATGGTCTTGTCACGTGTTGCAAGCTGTATTCAGAATGGCCACAGCTCAGTCATGATTGTGGCATTGTGCAATGAGTACCGCTGGCATCACCCGGAAAGTGTCGCAAAGTTACAAATACAGCTTTGAATGGGTTCTTTAGGAAAAAGACTTATCTCAGAAAATTATCCTTTTTTATGCAGCCTGTCGAGACAAGGTTTCTTTACATGGCCATGGCGCTCAAGGATGAAACCGAGACTGTAGACTGCCAACGTTCATTCCTGTTCCCGCAAAGACGGGCCACCAGTAACCAGGAGGATTTACAAAATGAACTCATCACAGCTTGAGCCACTCCATGCCACAAGCAGTTGCTCCTCGAGCCACCGTGCAAAGGTTCCTTGGGGCACAAGTCCAACTCAGCGCCACAACCTTTCTTCTGCAGTTTTTCTACCTACTTAGCTAACCAGGTGGTCAAAGATGGCAGAGGGAAAGGGAATCGCAGCTTTAAGCATAGAACCTGCTCAAGCTTAATGCAGTTTAAGAGTGAACAGTGAACGAGAAATAGGTAGATAGAAATAGGACACCTCTTCTCCCTGAGAGAATTGGCAGTGAAAAAAACAGCTTATGAAGGCTTGAATATTGGTCGGAATAATTTGGCATAGGTAGGATAATGACTATGAATGCTTCTGGCAAAGGTAGTGGTAGTAGGCTGAATAATCAAGGAGTTTAGATGTAGATTAGAAAACAAATTTCATTACACTACCAGAATTTTAAATCATCCCAATAATTCTTTAATTGACGGTTTATGCGTGTTCAGCGACAATGATTCTTGATGCCTGCTTCTTGCTGAGATCATTCTTATGCTGCATAATTCACGTGTTCAAGTTCCATGTTTCTCCCGTCCAAGCAAATTTACATTCATCACAAGAAAACTTATATATTTCCAGAAACTTGCTGATTAAATGAGAGAGCAGCATGCACCCCAGGCTTTCTTAGATATGCGTTCAAGAGCCTCAGATCTCGTGAATGTTAGACATACTCCTGCTAAGCAGTTCTTGGTATCATCTACAATGTCATTTCAGAATATGAGTTTGCTTAAGTTGGAGAAACGGTCAATCGAAGACGTGTCAAGCGATATCGCTGTCGATGCATCTACATTCCAACTGAAATAAAAGTAAATGTAGCACCAAATGCAAGAATTATTGGGATGATGCCATTCTTGGCAGTGGAACGAAATCCTTCTTCTAATCTAAATATGCAATCCATAATAATTCAGACTACTAAATACTTCCAAAGGGGTTGCGTCGTGAATTATGCATGTTGTATTCCGTATTTTCTTACTATAAGACCCAACGATGCTTAAACAGCAGAGAAAACATTAAGAGCTGAGTACTTAATACTTTATATTGCTCCATAAATCAGTTTCCCTGCCAACATCAGCGTCCCGCGCTAATAATGTTTGGAAGAATGTGTGAAACAAGTCACCTGTCCCATAGGGTAGTGCTGTTCACTTTGTTTGGGAATGAAGGTCATACTGTACATGTATGTGATCGCCATACGTGTCATTACCTTTAAAAAAAAGGAAGCAAAACTGCGAGTCTGCCTAAGTGGAACAGATTCATTACAAAAAATGTTTGTGCATAACAAACAAGGACGAAGAAAAGGAGCAACACAAGCCCGATCGCGTTCTAACAACTGGTTTTCTTTTCGAAGAACCATTTACTTAAGAACCCAGATCTGTGCTAACCAGTCAACACAACACATCAATAGCGTATATAACAACACTTTTGATAAAAATGCCACGGATAAGCGCGACCCAGTCAACATAAAAAACAGCAATGCGCATTAAACAAGCATTTAAGATGAAAGACAGGAGCGAATATAGCAGTGAAACAGAAGTATGACTGATGCATTTTCCTTTAGTTTTGCAATCCAGTGCGCTTCCACAATTTCTCTCGCAATTTGATTTCGATGCCTAAACAATATGCCGGTGCTTCTAAGTCAAGGTGAGCACGCATGTTCTTGACAAAGCATAGCCAAATGCTTACTAGGGCCAGCTTTCAGACTGGACAAGTGTTCCCTTAGTCTCGTGTTAACGCATCTTGCAGTCTGCACTACGTACACATGACCTCATGTCATAGGAACCTGATACACAACTTTCTTCGCGCAATGAAGAAAAATTGGTTCTCACGCGGATTTTTAATACTGCATTCTTTCTTTGCATCACCCTTACTTTCGAACTTAGTTTTTAATCCTAGAACACACTACCTCTTATTTTAGCCGAAAGCACCACTTTTACTTTGTAACTCCCAGCCACCTTTTTAAGTCTGTGTGAAAGGCCATGCACATACGGAATCACTGAAACCTTGGAAGCTAATTCTTTCTGGCTTTGTTTTTTTTGTGCATAGTTCTTTATCCTGTTTAAGTTTTTCATAAGTCTAGCACATGACGCCAGCATCACTGCGAGCAGGCACCTACCCGGCCTCTCTCAACCGATCAACTTGCTCAAGAAAGGCAATGTTTACTGTGCGGTAACACGACTTCAGCAATGCTGACCGGCAACATGAAATGACTATGCCATTCTCCAGAAGCCTGGAATGGTTTGAGGCATAGTTCATTAGCGGCTTTCCAGCTCGGGGCGTGAATGACCAACACACATGTTCTGGTAGAATTTCTAACTTGACATAAAGGAACTGTAGCTTGTTATCTACCGGTACTTCCGAAGTAAAAGTCAAGCCTTCAATAGTAGTAGAAGCCTTTGACTCTAGGCAAGGGCTTACATTTTACTTTGCAAGTACTGGTAGATAAGAAGCTACAGTTTCTTGTTAACAAGCTACATGAACTATGCCTCAAGCAATTCCAGGCTTGTAAAGAATGGCACAGTCATTTTATGTTGCCACTCAGCATTGTTGAAGTCGTGTTACCGCACTGTAAACATTGCCTTTCTTGAGCAAGTTGATCAATTGAGAGAGGCTGGGTACCTGCTCGCTGTGATGCTGGTGTCATGCGCTAGACTAATGAAAAAACTTGAACAGGATAAGGAACTATGCACAAAAAATTTAAGGCAGAAACAATTAGCTTTCAAGGTTTCAGTGATTCCATATGTGCATGGCCTTTCACACAGACTTATAAAGGTGGCTGGGAGTTATGAAGTAAAAGTGGTGTTTTTGGCTAAAAACAAAAGAGGTAATGTGTGTTCTAGAGTAAAAAGTAAGTTCGAAAGTAAGGGTGATGCAAAAAAAGGATGTAGTATTAAACATCCGCATAAGAACCAATTTCTTGATTGTGAGAAGAATGTTGAGTATCAGGTTTCTATGACATGTGGTCATGTCTATGGTACGTAGGGCAGAGTGCAAGATGCATTAACACAAGACGAAGGGAACACTTGTCCAGTCTGAAAGGTGGCCCTAGTAAGCATTTGGCCATGCATTGTCAAGAACATGCGTGCTCACCTTAGAAGCACTGGCACATTGTTTAGGCAACGAAATCAAACCGCGAGGGAAATTGTGGAAGTGCACTGGATTGCAAAACTAAAGTAAAAATGCATTAGTCATCATTCTGTTTCATTGCTAGATAAAGAGAATTCGCTCCTGTCATCTTATCTTTAACATAGTTTCATCTTAAGTGCTCGTTTTATGTGCATTGCTGTTTTATGTTGACGGGGTCGCGCTGATCCGTGGCATTTTTATCACACGTGTTGTTATATGCGCTGTTGATGTGTCCTGTTGATTGGATTCAGCAGATCTCTGGGTTCTTAAGCAAATGGTTCTTCGTCCTTGTTTGTTTGCGCGCAGAAATTTTTTTAATAAAGAGTTTTTCAAAACTGTAAGGAGGTTTTTACTGTGTGCAGCTTAAAAAAAGAAAAAAAGCTTCACAGCGGTTACTAAATGCACTCTCCAGAGCTTTACACAATGCAGCTGTACTAGTTTACACAGAATACACTTCACCTATCGTCACGGCCCAGGTGGCTATTCAGGTTTTTCAAAGGTGTTTCATTGTATGGGACGGCACATACAGCATCAATTATTTGCAAGATATTGCATTCCAATTCTGTCATATGAGATAAATTCATTAGAGAGTTTTAAATTGCCCTAAATGTATTACAGCTGTAAGTAGCTTGCAGTAACTATAGCTTGTGGAAATATAATTGCAACTGCCATGTTATGTGTACCTGCTAGTGCACAGGCATCGGCCACAGAAATCTTTAGGGTACACTAGTTTCTTCTATTTTGGAGTACGCATCCTCCACCAGATTAAAATGTGAAGTGGATTGTCATTTGCGGCGTATACTCCTACGTAAACTTATAACCATTTCTCCTCATCTGCTCTACAGATCATTGTTGGTACAACTGCAAAAGCAGGGTGCCTGTTTACAGCACCTGTAGAGAGCAAAGTCGGCGAATCTTGAATGAATAATCATATAATTTTAGTATTTTCCAGCAAAGTTAACACTTTGTGTCTTCCACTGTGGTCTTTTCAAATTCTAAGGTTGGCACATGTGCACAAGGTTTCACTACAGTATGTCATTTTGCAGGAAAAAGTGTATTTGCGCGTGATGTTCTGCTGCACAGAATGTCACGAGTTTTCTTAGGTGTCGGTCACCATCTCACAAACTGCTGCTTTCGGAGTTGGAAGGCAACATTAAGGCGGTGCTCCCACTCCGGCGGCACGAGCCCCCCGTTTTCAGTACTTTTGGAGTAACCGTGGCGGCTCTTTTACTTAGGATATAAAGTTGTGGTATATACCATAAAAAGCTTAATTCTTGTAGATTCCATCTATATATAAGGAAATTGATTAATGTGATTTAGAAATAAATGTTCAAGAACAAGCATGAGATACATGGTTTTGGCGAACTGTGTCTCACTTGTGACCATATTTAGAAGAACCTACCGCACTTACTGCATTCCGGCTTACTCTGTAGCTGTAGGACATATTTATCTAGTTCCTAGACGTAGTAAAATAATTTTGAATTTTTACTTTTTCGATAATTTGCTTTTGAAAATTGCCAAATATTACAATCTTCTGTTGTAAACAGCCCGGCAACTACATGCTCAAGGAAGCTAAATTTTGGATAAAGTAGAGTTCAAGGAATTTCCATTTCGGACACAAAATTTCATTCATGTAACTTTATTAGTTTTAAAGCACAGCTTCGTAGCTTTATTACCTTCCCGCAAGAATGGGCAAAAATAAAACGAGAATTCTAAATATTGCTTAATTTCGGCCGCATTATTAGGAAAACTAATAAAGTTACATGAATGAAATTTTGCGTCCTAAATGTAATTTCTTTGAACTCTACTTTATCCAAAATGTAGCTTCCTTGACCATGTAGTTGCCGGGCTGTTTACAACAGAAGATTGCAATATTTGGCAATTTTCAAAAGCAAATTATCCAAAAAGTAAAAATTCAAAATTAATTTGCTACGTCTAGGAACTAGATAAATATGTCCTAAAGTTACAGAGCAAGCCGCAATGCAGTAAGTGCGGTAGTTTCTTCTAAATATGGTCACAACTGAGACACAGTTCGCAAAAACCATGTATCTGATGCTTGTTCTTTATTTCTAAATCACACCAATCGATTTCTTTATATTATCTATAGTTGGAATCTACAAGAATTAAGCTTTTTGTGGTTTATACGACAACTTCATATCTTAAGTAGAAGAGCCGCCACGGTTGCTCCAAAAGTACTGAAAACGGGGGGTTCGTGCCGCCGGATTGGGACCGCTACCTTAATGCGAAGTACATTTAATCTTCGAAAAAAAGGATGTGCCCTCTGATCCCCTTATTTTCGATGGGGGCGAAATGCGAAAACGCCCGTCTACTTAAATTTAGGTGCACGTTAAGGAATCTCAGGTGGTCCAAATTTCCAGAATCCCCCACTATGGCGTGCCTCATAATCAGATCGTGGTTTTGGCACGTAAAACTCCACAAATTAATTTTTTTTGATCTCCTTATTCACCTCACTTGATGCCTAGTGTTCTAATAGCATGATCGACACGATGACCATCAATGTGATGTGCAATTATTGTGTATCGGGGGCCAGGGTACATTCATTTTAGCAGCTTTTTCGGTTGACTTGAATCAGTATTGTAGAATGCTGTTTGCTTCTTTTACTCATTGTTACCAAATATCACTTTTGACTGCGGCAACAAGAATAATGTTGTTTGCTAGCACTCCTGCCAACCGATATAACTTGAAGGCATCTGTGGTAAAAAAAACAGCTAATGATTTCCCAAGAGCTAAGGTCCAGTGAGACCAATAAATTTTAAGCTAATGCCTGTGGATGGTACTGCTGAATGAATGCCCATCCAGTAGGACTGTCCATACGATTTTCTTCCATAAAATTACATTGAAGATTTGAACAGAATCTGAACGTAGACTTGTCTGCAAAGTGATCCATTTCCTTATCCAAGTAATACAGCTTCAGCAGGAAGACTGAAACTTCAAGTCGTCAGTAGTGGCATGAACCTACAGTAAACAGTGCTAAACGTTTCCCTATCTTGCACCTTTTATCATTTCCAGTCCCATTTTTTCACAGGCTGTTCTTTACTATTTATGGTCATGCCCAGTTTAATTTGGTGTCCTTACTTATTTAATACTTGACCAATATCTTTTTTTTTATCGGATCTTGATGAAATGTTTATTGATAACGTACCTTAATTTGCCATTTCCACTGATCTTAAACAGACACATCATGTTACAAAGTTTGTTTTGCCTAATTCTTCATTGCTTTTTTTGCCAAATGTCCAAACAGTTAATTTTAATTCCTATGTTGATTTCTGGGAAGACTAGGTCTACTAGGTCTACAGATCGTTTTCTGTTTAGGTCATTGTAACAACTTACAGCAGTGCCCCTACACACTCCATCACAATCACTGCGAAACACACCCTTCCTACCTTTATTTTAACACTTTGGTTTCTCTTGACCTACTATATGCACCAGATGAGGGTAGGGGCGAGTGAGCTATGCACATTCAAAACCGCTGCCAAGGAAAACAGTTGCTGTCCTGATGACACGTATCTGTCGAAATGTTGGCTACAGCAACATCCCTTGTTTTGACAATGTTGAACCACGTTCATGGTTTTTTAATACTTCAGTTACCGCTTTGTTGTGTTCTGTGATTGTCTTTTGTTGCCACTTCCTTTAGGATGGAAATTCACCAATATTATTTGTTTCTCCTAACAGCAGCAAGTTTATCCTTGCAAGGCATGTGGGAACAGCTTTCACCAGGAAACAGTGCAAGACGAGTGGTCGAAGAAAATAAAATTGCTTCTGTGATCTAAAGTACTTGACGAATAAAATTTTGCACTTATTTGTATATATGTCGTGCAATTCATTCATATCACAAAAAGCAAAGTGTTTGATCTTTTGAGCTATTTTAATGTGTTGGCCAGACAGTTTTCTCCATAGCGACCTGCTGCTTCTGCAATGAGCTGCATTCATAACATTTGCATTAAAGGATATGTACTATCGGGGACAAAAGTGCCCAGGAAGTGCGAGTGTCGACCAAATTGCATCTCTGCACTATCAGCCGCTATCATCTGCGTTGCAGACCACTTTCCGAATGCAAATGTTAGCGTGGCTGATCCCAGCAGAAAGTGCACGAATAAAATTCGGTCGTCATTCGCACATTTTGGGCACTTCTGTCCCCAATAGTACATTCTCTAAATAATCAATATGCTCTGTAAAACATAATGCATGAAACACCTCTATTTTAGCGATTGGACCGTATAGTACAGATTTAGCATACGGAGCCTTTTTATTTCTGAGTACGGAAACACCTGTATGGTAACGGTTGGACCGTATAGTAGAGATTCAGCATACAGAGTCTTTTGTTTTCTGGATACAGAAACACCTGTATTTTAACGGTTGGACCGTATAGTACAAATTCAGCATACGGAGCCTTTCGTTTCCTGGATACCAAAACACCTGTATTTTAACGGTTGGACCGTATACTACAGATTCAATATACAGCGCCTTCCGTTTTCTGAATACGGAAAGCACCTGTACATTAACGGTTGAACCATACGATTCAGCATACAGAGTCTTCCGTTTCCTGAATACATAAGCACTCGTATTTTGTAATACGGTCTCTTTTTTTACGGTTGTCCGTTCTACGGAAATGACCGTTCTTTACTTACGGAAAGTGTTCCGTCACAAATTACCAGCAGATTTGCCGTAAAACCAAAGCAATTTTTTACAGTGTACCTATTGCTGCCTAGCCACAAGAAATGACCGGCTCCGACCTCACGCAAACAGCAATTTAACAGACGGCCCCGGAGCAACCACGAGCAACGTGGGGCCAACGGGAGACATGGGCTTTATATCACTGTAAAAAAAATTGCTTCAGTTTACGGTGAAAGTTGAAGGTAAAAAGTTGCCGGACAGTTTCCGTAAATGAAAAACGGAGTTTCTGTAAAACGGACAGTCTGTAAAAAATTTTTCCGTCGAATGAAAAACGGAGAGTTCCGTCAAATGGAAAACGGAGAGTTCTGTTGAATGGAAAACGGTGATTTCCGTCGAATGGAAAATGGTGATTTCCGTAGTTGTGATCACAGAATTGTCTGTATTTTCCAAATACAAAACGGTGAGCTCCGTAGAACGGAAATTCTGTCAATTGAGCCCCCTACTTTCCTAATTAAAAACGGACAGACCATGGCGAGGAAAGGTATGCACATAAAACACACAAAAAGAACAAAAAGGAAGAGAGAAGCACCTTTTTTTTCTTGTGTCCATGTTTTCTATGCTTGCATTCCTGGCACCATGAATCCGTACGAACTTGTTCAGGTTTATCTTGCTTGGTATCAACAGCTGAAAATTTGTTTTGTAAATGATGTGACGGGTGTATATGTCCAGACAATGAGAAAATGTTTCATTGAAATAAGTTATACCACGTTGTACATAACAACATGGCTTACTCGCATCAGATATAGCTTGAAACGGGGCAGAAATCAATGCACATAAGCTGACATACACCACGCTGAACATGCTGTGTGTTCACGTTTCCTCCTTGTGTGTCTTTTACACTGCGTCATTTTCGGGTCACTGTTGCCATGTTGCATTTGAGTTCTGTACATGACGCGTACAAAGCATACATACAAATTCTTGCCCAAAAAGCAACAAGCCACCTGAATCTGAACGAAACTGCATGTTTATTGTGCTTTACTGAAAAAAAGAACTTGCAAGATAAGACACTAGAAATGGCCTGACTAGAAGAAGGATTGGTTGAGAATCGGAATGACTGGTTGCTTGCACATACCTCCTGCTGTGCGTGAAAAGGGAAAAAAAAACACCAATCAATTAAGACTCTTTATTAGTGAAATCTCGTTACAAGAGACACTGTTACAAGAGACACTCGGTTATGAGAGACATTTAAAAATGGTTTGGTTGGTTTTCCTATGTTCGCCATGTTAACAACATTGCATACAAGAGACATGGTTACAAGAGACACTTGGTTACTAAGGACAACTTTTTTATGTCCCTAGAGCAAATTCTTCACTATTTATGAGACACAACCCAGACACGCTCACGTAATGCGGCTAACGTCGTACTAACCGGTATGTGCTGCAATTTTCATTCCCTTGGCTCGATTTTGTTCCATTCCGCAGCCGGCTGTAATTCCTCGCATGGTTGAGACTACCAATTTCACAGAATTTTCTGCGATTATGCTTTTATAATCGCTGTCGTGCTCCCATACCGACTCTGCGACAGAGTACCATTGAGTTGGATTTCCGTCACAGCGTCTGCGGTGCTGGTCGCTTTATATGCCGGTAGTCAAACTCCGGAGCCATTGCCATGTTTCTATTAGACAGCTCTGTTCGCATCAAAGATGTGTTTAAACACACTTTGGTGCTGATGTATAATAAAGTGGTCTAGTCCGACTCCTCAGTATTTTTAGAATTTTTGGTTACAAGAGACCTTGGTTACAAGTGACATGTTTCCCGGGTCTCATGAGTGTCTCTTGTAACAAGGTTTACTGTACCACCATCATCACCGTTTTTAGTCAGATACATCAACAATAAATGATTTCCAAGTCACAAATATAATTACCAGTGCTCTGGTCAAAACAAATGGTTCATAAAAAATGTCATACTCTGCCTTGTTGGTATATGTTCCTAGCCTTATAACACGAAAAGCTTCAGATGAAACCTACTCAAGTCATTTGATGGCTCACTTGGAACAGGCAAAGCTCTCACGTGCACATTGACATTCAGAGATTACATTTTCTGCATGTAGGTAGAGCTACCACGACCACATACCGCGGACCACGGCTTTCAACCTTCACTGCCCTAACGGAAAACCTTGCAGATTCCACTGTTTTCCGAAAACAATGAAGCACTCTTGAAACGAGCTCAAACCACTCATGTTGTACAATTCCGATGCAAAACAACCAAGCCAGAGGTACTGTCCAGATGACAAGCTTATAAATTAGTAACAATATGAAGAAAGCATGCCTTGCACCACAGCATGAGCGCCTTTTAGCCTCTTTCCGATTTGGTTTGTTTTGTCATGAAAATAGCAATGTGCAATATACTTTTTACTTAAGCAATGATAATTGAAAGTTATGTTCGTCAGTGCGTAGACATGCTATCTCGATCTCCTTAAAAAGTTATAATTATGCGCTGTGTTGACCCAAAAATTTGCCGTTTTGTCAGTCTGTGCTTTTCGAAGTGTCATGATATGGACGGAAGCGCGCGAAAAACAAAAAGACATTGCCGTGTTCGCCGTGCGGGGGCGATGACGAAGTGGTGTGATCGTGTGGCGCGTGGTGCGTGCAAGTGTTCGCAGCTGCTCGGCGTTGAAGGCCAGCCGGTTCTCGCTGGACGCCCGGTCCAGAGAACCCAGATCGCCCACTGCGCCGTCCTTGGACGCAAAGGACCTGTGTTCCTGCTGGGCAACCGGTCCAGGGAGCCAGGCGAACGAGGTAACTCGTTCTCGGATGCCGGTGACCTGCGTTCCTGCTGGGCAACCGGTCCAGGGAGCCAGGTGAGCGGGGCAACCGCGGTCCAGAGAGCCAGGCGAGCGGGGCAACCGTTCGAGAGAGCCAGGCGAGCGGGGCAACCGGTCCAGGGAGCCTGAAGGGCCTGTGTTCCTGCTGAACAACCGGTCCAGGGAGCCAGGCGAGGTGGTCGCTTTCCCGGGCCACTGCCACGACCAGCCTGCTGCCGGAGGCGAGAGCAGTAGCGAGAGCTGTTGCACGGCTACCACGGCTGTGTCTGCTGCCGTCGCTGCTGCAGCTGTAGATCCCATGATACCGTGGGTAGGCCCATGGTGACGTCGTCCAGCCGTCAGCCGACCCTTCGGGACCGACATCGGCCTCTACGCGTCAACGGACTTCACGCAAAGGGAACGCACGGCGAGAGACATTATATTATATGACAGGACACTCTATAGTAGCAGCTTCGGGACTGCATGCGTTAGCATAACGTAACTACATGTCCATAGTGAAGTCTGTACGTTTTGTGCTGTTAATATATTCTGTGTTTGTGTGCACTCGAGTGGTCGATTGCGTTCCTTGGTGAGTGGTCCTGGGCCCAAACCTCATTACAGTCCATCACCAATCTAACATCATCACTACACCATCGTTCTCATCACAATCTGGCGAGCTTGCCAGGATACCGCTCGTAAAATCATCGAAGGAAATTATCCTCCCTCGAGTGCACGCTCACAGAGAACTAAACGATGGATACAGAAAGATTAGCCACTATTGGATCACAGCTAGGACTGTCCGGTGTGGAATTGCGTACGTGGATTGAGAATGAACAGGCAAAACAAAGAGCGGAACGAGCTGCGGAGAGAGAAGCAAGTAAGGAAGCCGACGAAAGAACTCGACAAATTCTTGAGCTCAAATTGAAGCTCCAAGAAGGAGCTCAGAGTGAATCCGCACGAATCAACACTGATTCGATGTCTCTTCCGAGTGCCGCCTCTTCAGTTCTCAACCCGCAAAAGTTGCTTCCGTTGTTCGATGAGCGACGCGATGATTTGCATGCGTACTTGCAAAGGTTCGAGCGCGTGGCAACAGGACAGGATTGGCCACAAGAGAAGTGGGCATTAGCTGTGAGCATGTGTTTGAGTGGTGAAGCACTCACAGTAATTGGCCGAATGACTGCCGCTGATTCATTAGACTATGAGAAAGTAAAGAAAGCTTTGCTGCAGAGGTTTCGATTCACTGCACAAGGTTACCAGGAGAAATTTCGCAAGGCAAGGGCAGAGGATGGAGAAACCGGGAGACAGTTAGCTGCTAGGCTCTCAGGATACTTCGACCACTGGATTGACATGGCTAACGTGTCCAGAACGTTCGACAGCCTTCGGGACCACATGGTCGCGGAACAGTTTATCCGGTGTTGCCATCCAAAGCTTACTATATTCCTGAAAGAACGAGAATGCAAGTCACTCCAAGAGCTAGCTGATGCGGCTGATCGGTTCATTGAAGCTCAGAACCTATCGAATCTCGGGAAGGTTCCGGAGGACGCAAAATACGTCACTAGGAATCCCACCGACGCTCCGAGGAAACCACCACCAAGGTGTATGCTTTGCAAGCGCCTGGGGCATCAAGCTCATGAATGTCGCAACCCAGCTAAAGAAGTGACGAAGTGCAAGTTCTGTGGGAAGGTTGGTCACAAGAGCGACGACTGCTGGAGCACGAAGGCGCATAAGGAGAAAAGTTCAGCCTGCGTGGTCAACGAGAACCGCGATGATTTTTCTTTGTGTCACCCAACTGGAAAACACAAGAAAGGGAAAAATCGTGACACTTTTGATAAGAAACCGGATCAAAGAAAACCCATTTTTCTGGTGGAAGGAATGCCAGTAGTTGAAGGGCAAATGCTCGGTCGAACAATTAGGGTCCTTCGTGATACGGGCAGCAATACTGCAATTATCCGAAGAGACTTAGTCCCTGATCAGAGCTTGACTGGAAAGAGTAGCAGAGTCCTGCTTATTGATGGCTCTGTAATTGATGTGCCAGAGGCCAGACTCCACGTAAATACACCCTACTTTACTGGAGAAATCACAGTCTTATGTATGAACAAGCCGCTTTATGATCTTGTGCTCGGAAACCTACCCGGCGTCAGAGGGCCTCACGAGCCAGATATTAACTGGAAGCACGCTTCAGTCGACCAAAGAGACACTGCGTCGCTAAACACCAGTGTGCAAGCGATACCTGTGGAGCACCCTCACTATGTTTCCGCCATGGTCAAGCCACAAGAGGATAAGCCGACTCCATTGTGCGCACCAAAGATAAAGTGGTGTGACGTTACCAAAGAACAATTTTCAGAAGAACAGCAGAAAGACAAAACGTTGAAATCTGTGTTTGCTAAAGTGGACAGAAAGTGCAAGTCACCAAAAGGCCACTGCTACTCGTTCCTTGAAAAAGGTGGGCTTCTCTACCGACAGTACTGTCTTGCTACCGGCAGGACATTTAACCAGCTTGTCGTGCCGAAGATGTTTAGAAGACCTATACTTGAAGTCGCACACGAAGGTCTTATGGCCGGACATCAAGGCATTCGGCGCACGACAGATCGAGTCTTGGCGGATTTTTACTGGCCAGATCTGCATGGCGACGTGAAACGTTTCGTCAAGTCCTGCGATAAATGCCAGCGAACAACACCAAAAGGCAAAATAGGTGTTGCGCCTCTGGGCAATATGCCTATCATACGTACACCTTTTGAGCGCGTTGCGGTCGATTTAATCGGTCCTTTCTCACCAAAATCGGACCGTGGCAACCGCTATATACTGACCCTCATAGATTTTGCCACACGATATGCGGATGCCATTGCTCTCCCTGCAATTGATGCTGTGCACGTGGCAGAGGGAATGATTGAGATCTTCTCTCGCATTGGTCTACCCAAAGAGATCGTAAGCGACCAAGGAACAAGCTTCACAGCAGAACTCATGGAAGAGGTGGGCCGTCTACTTGCCATCAGGTTTCTAGGAACAACTCCCTATCATGCCATGGCGAATGGGCTCGTGGAGAAGTTCAACGGTACCCTGAAGACCATGCTGAAGAGGATGTGCCAGGACAAACCTCGATCATGGGACAGGTACCTTGCTCCACTGCTCTTCGCCTACAGAGAGGTGCCGCAAGCAAGCCTGGGCTTCTCGCCTTTTCAATTGATTTATGGCCGACACGTACGGGGACCACTGACAGTGCTCAAGGAGCTGTGGACCAATGAAGATATCGACGGCGAAACTCGCACAACATACACCTATCTTGTCGATCTTCGAAATCGCCTTGAGGAAACATGCAAACTCGCCCATGATGAGTTGGAGAAGGCACGCGCAAAGCAGAAAACCTACTTTGACCGGAAGAGCCGTCCTCGCAAGTTAAACGTTGGCGATAAAGTACTTCTTCTACTACCGACTGATTCGAACAAATTACTAATGCAGTGGAAAGGTCCATTTGAAGTTGTCGAACGGAAGAATGAGGTCGACTATGTTTTGAACATGAGTGGAAAAAGAAAAATATTTCACATCAATATGCTCAAGAAATATGAGGAACGCGAACCTTTACAAGTGCAGCAGGTCTCTGCCATAACAGAGATCACCAAGCCTTCGACAGACCTCACACGGGAAGGACCAAACAACAGTCTCGCGTGGGGACCAGCTCAAGATCAAGCGTTCAGCATTTTCAAGAATAAGCTCGGCAATGCTCCCATTCTACAAGCATTCAACATGACAAAGAGTAGGATAACATCGGAGCGGATTACCTGAGCCGTGTCTAAATCGCTGAACGAACAAGTGTATATTACCATAGAGTTAAAATTTTTAACCTTTGGATTGCTAAAGGACAAGAAGACAATTACCGACTTTACTTTTAAAGCAACAGTTGTATATGTAGTGGACTCGTTGTGAAAGTGTACCTCCGCGCAACACGTTGGCCTTTGTTTTCCGCCTTCTTCCCCATTAGAAAAGTTGTAAACAACTTTCTTAAAACCGGGGGTTGTCATGATATGGACGGAAGCGCGCGAAAAACAAAAAGACATTGCCGTGTTCGCCGTGCGGGGGCGATGACGAAGTGGTGTGATCGTGTGGCGCGTGGTGCGTGCAAGTGTTCGCAGCTGCTCGGCGTTGAAGGCCAGCCGGTTCTCGCTGGACGCCCGGTCCAGAGAACCCAGATCGCCCACTGCGCCGTCCTTGGACGCAAAGGACCTGTGTTCCTGCTGGGCAACCGGTCCAGGGAGCCAGGCGAACGAGGTAACTCGTTCTCGGATGCCGGTGACCTGCGTTCCTGCTGGGCAACCGGTCCAGGGAGCCAGGTGAGCGGGGCAACCGCGGTCCAGAGAGCCAGGCGAGCGGGGCAACCGTTCGAGAGAGCCAGGCGAGCGGGGCAACCGGTCCAGGGAGCCTGAAGGGCCTGTGTTCCTGCTGAACAACCGGTCCAGGGAGCCAGGCGAGGTGGTCGCTTTCCCGGGCCACTGCCACGACCAGCCTGCTGCCGGAGGCGAGAGCAGTAGCGAGAGCTGTTGCACGGCTACCACGGCTGTGTCTGCTGCCGTCGCTGCTGCAGCTGTAGATCCCATGATACCGTGGGTAGGCCCATGGTGACGTCGTCCAGCCGTCAGCCGACCCTTCGGGACCGACATCGGCCTCTACGCGTCAACGGATTTCACGCAAAGGGAACGCACGGCGAGAGACATTATATTATATGACAGGACACTCTATAGTAGCAGCTTCGGGACTCCATGCGTTAGCATAACGTAACTACATGTCCATAGTGAAGTCTGTACGTTTTGTGCTGTTAATATATATTCTGTGTTTGTGTGCACTCGAGTGGTCGATTGCGTTCCTTGGTGAGTGGTCCTGGGCCCAAACCTCATTACAGTCCATCACCAATCTAACAGCACTACATAATCATCAGTTTCATCACACGAAGCAACCTGTAGCACTTTCGCGACGTAAAGGAACCTGCCACAAGTACACATGGACCCCATATGTGGCAGCTACAGGCAGTACACCGTTTATTCTGTCCATTCCTTGACTTGCAACCCCACAACCAAACAAATATGCAACATGTCCTTCCAGACAGCATTACTTCCGTCACGTGCTTAATTTATGAATGTTTTAAGAATCCCGCCTCTCCTAAAGAAATTTTAAAGTAAAGCTGAAACTAAAGCAATGCCCAAACATGAGCGCTTCTCGTGGATTTTGAAAGTCAACGAGGGCAGAGCTATTTGCCCCAAATGTCTGGGACTTTAATGGCAACAGGATGGCCAAATTCCGTGCTGCTAATAGATGCAGATAAAAACACACATATGTGCGTTGTGTTTTCAAAGGTTTACTTCTTCATATCGTAGCAGGGATACTCCGTGGTAATTAGTTGGAATTCATGCTATTTGCCTGCACTCTGAGCCAAAATATTCTTAGAGCCATAGCCACAACACTTTTTCTTCGGGATAATTCAAAATGCGGATTCGGCAAAATTCAGAAAAAATGCTTCCAATTGAACAGGTGCTTCTATATTTTATTTTCAAAGACAATTCTTTTTCTTGCGAAACTAACAATGACGATAGCTATAGGGGCTTGTTTGTATGGCATCTTTTATTTTGTTGCAGCGCAAGGCTGAATAACAGGTACAACAGAAAGGCACATTTGACATGCACACAGTGTTAACTTCTAACAATAGATTCATTTCCTGTTCTCGTCAATATATATATCCTCAAAACGTCATACAACATAATATGTGTAAAGGCTCGGTAAACATGAACTAAACAAAACCTGGAACCACACGCATGCAGTTTTTTTAGCCACAGAGATTGAGACATGTACACGTTTAACACGAACCAAGATGTACAAGCTCTTTCGAGGATAATGAAATTGAAGGCTTACTGATGCATGCGTCACCAAATGTTGATATGTTTCTAGTGTCTATAGTTAAGCGCATTATCGTGCACCTGCTTCTGTTCATGATAACTGCTTTTTTGAATCTAGGTTTGCACTTGCTTCTTTGGCAATGAAGAACAAGGAAACCGTCAGCAGACAGGGTATTTAATTTGTTATTGTGTTCTCATAGCCTGTTATTTATACATGTACCAGTTTGATCAATGTAGGACCCTCCACACCCAAGAGCAATGCGGCATACAACACACGCGATATAATCAATTAATTTGCTTTTATGTTCCTTCTCGCATGCAGTATCCGAAATTCTTTCTGGGCTCGACTTCCTACAAAGGCTCATAAATTTATTAGGCGTCGAAAAAACATTGATTTCACTCCTTCCAACAATCTTTAATCTGTGGGAGAAACTATGTATGTAGGGGATGGCAGCAATCTTTTTCTTTATGTCGGTACTTGTACCATATACCTGCTCGGAACCTTTTTGCTGTGCCTTTTTAAGCAGTCCTGCTGCGACTGACACGAGCACGTGGCTCGGGTAACCAAAGCCGCTTAAACGTGAGACTCGCCATTCGAATCTATGGTGCATTAGGTGCAGGATAGCCATGTGGCGGGAAGATTAGATTCCTTGACATTAATTTTGTGCTCACCGATAACAAAACTTGCTGGTGTTAAGAACCTAGGGCAAGTAAGCCCCTTTTACCATTTCATTCGACGCATACAAAACTTGCGAAGAGGGGAATCACGAAAGTGTGTTTCAGTGAAGCGCCGTAGAAGCCATGCCAGCACCTAATGGACAATAGCTTCGGACGGCAAGTCTCACATTTAAGCAGTGCTGGTTACCCGAGCCAAGTGGAAAAAGTTTCCGAGCAAGTGGATGGTACAAACACCGACATAAAGAAAAGAAAGGTTGCTGTCATCCCCTTTATACATTGTTTCTCCCACAGAATAAACATTACTGATAGGTGTGACATCAACATTGTTTTTTCAGCTCCTAATAAATTGGGGAGCCAGTGTAAGAAGACAAGGCCAGAAAGAATTGCGGATACTGCATGCGAAAAGGAACATAAAAACAAATTCATTGATTGAATCACGTGTGTTGTATACGACATTCCTTTGAGTGCAGACGGTCCTACATTGGTCAAACTGGTAGATGTATAAATGACAGGCTACGAGAACACAATAGAAAAGTAAATACCTGGCTGCTGACGGTTTTTTTGCCCTCCCTTGCCAAAGATGCAATTGCAAACCTAGATTTAAAAAGAACAGTTATCACGAGTAGAAGCAGGTGAAAGATGATGCGATCTTTGTTCGCGTTAAACGTGTATATGTCTGCCAATCTGTGTGCCTAAAAAACTGCATGCGTGTGGTTCCTGTTTTTTTTAGTTCATGTTTACCGATTTTTTACACGTTTTGTATAATGTTTTGAGGGTATATATAGTGAGGAGAACTGGAAACGAATCTGTTGTTGAACGTTAATGCTGGGTGAGCGTCGAATTTGCCTTTCTGTTGTCCCTGTCATTCAGCTTGCACTACAACAAAATAGAAGATACCATTGATTTCTTTGTCATCAGATGCGGGCACCAAATAAAGTTTGTTCACCAAAATTAAGTGGTCACCAGGCATGTCTAGTTGAATTTATCTGAACATGCTCTACTGTCAGTGGTGAAGATGTTGCCAGTCCAAAGGCCTGCAAGAAGGCACTAGTTATGTTTTCTAGGGCACGACGGCAACAGAGTATGTTGCCTAAGGCAAGTAGTCACAGGAGTCCTGGATGAGTAGAAGAAAATTTAGAGAATAATAATTGGTCGGAACACTTATGTCACACACTTCTGAGTCACTAAGCGCTTGTCTTTGTCTCCCTTTCTTGTGCCCGTGTATTTTTATTGCGCTAAGTTCCTCGTTCATTTATGCACTATGATGATGAACTTCTTTTGGAAAACTTCAAATGTTTACCTGACCTTTGACTCAGTTTTGCACGTAAGTAAAAATTATGAACTTGTCGCTGTGACCAGTCATCTCTATCTGCTGTACACTTGTGAGATGGGGTTAACAGTATTTGAAGGTTTGTGCATTAAGGCAGGAGAGCAGCACTTGCTGGATGGCTCATAATTTGCAGAAAAATGCAGCAGTGTGCAACAATTGTATCACTAATGACCTTTAATATCTTGTTAGTTATTAATTTGTAAACACCTGTTGTCAAACAGCCTGCTGACTAAAGGTCTGAGCACATTATACACAATTATAGCACGTACTACTACACGAAAGAAAACCTATAATAGAACCTACCAAATACAGTATCAGTGTAGTGGCAGGTCAAATGGTTCCTCAATGCTTGTGTCCTTCCTGGTAAAAGGAAAGAAATGTTAAGCTTACACTGACAGCACCAAACCACACAAACGTAACTGCCACAGAACATCAGGAGTTGTAACTAGATACAGTCAACCTGCTTAACTATCTCATGTACATTCAATGACAGAATGTACCTTCATGGAGCCTCTAATCTATGACATTCATGCTGTAATACAAATATGCTAGCAGACAGAATCAAAATTGCATGTATGAAAATTCTCAGTAAAACTATATTTCCTACCTACCACAGTCCCCTCTTTGTGAAGTACAAGTGACTGTCTAAGCTACAATCAGAAGGTGGAAAATTCGGGATGCTTTCTAGTAAACAACTAACCATATCTCTACCTGTACTCAGCAATACAAAGGTGAATCGCAAGTAATATACTGATAAAGAACAGTTCAGAACTGCTGCCAAGTGAGTGCAATAAATAAAAGATTTCGAATTTATCTTCATGTAAGACTAGGCGTGCTAATTTTCTTTACATTACACGAAAGACTGGGCAGAAAAGATTGCATTCAGTCAATATTGTGATTTGCAAAACAGTAGTAAGAAGTTGAGGTGGGAGTCCCTCAGGTGGTATGTTGCGATGTTTCGAGAAATTGTTTTAAGGAGCGTCTTTCCTTAACCCTTTTACGTGCCAATTAGTTGTGTTGATTGAAAACTTAGCTTCCCCGCATTTCTTACATCTTCAGATTCATAAAATTCTTACAGATGCACAATAGATTAAGAGTTTTCAGTTCTTTAGTGAGTTTGTCAAGTTTGTAAAATGTGCACTCCATGCAAAAACTCAGTGCAAGTACATGAGATTTCCAAACATCAACTATTTCATGTCTAGCAGGCTTGAACAGCACCTATCCAGCCACTCAAAAATTATGACTGGTGCAACACACTGTGAAAAACGACGAAAGAAGTGACATACACCAAGTAAAGTACCCAATCATCTACCTTCATACTTCCTTCACTAAAACAATTTGCCTGTGTAATTCAATCTTGCAGCACTATTTCAATCAGAAGAGTTTCAAGATGTACGGGACCAATTTTAAATATCCTTACTTTAATCAATGCTATTGCTATTAATGCACTATCTTGGAGTATTGAATTGCGTGCATAGCGTCTGAAAGGATTAATCATATTCGAGTAATCTTTACTGAAACTCAAGGCATAATACTCATATTTGTTTACAGTTTTGTGATGAGACAACACAATAGATGCGGGAG
The DNA here is from genome assembly GCF_013339745.2 of Dermacentor silvarum. NCBI lineage: Eukaryota > Metazoa > Arthropoda > Arachnida > Ixodida > Ixodidae > Dermacentor > Dermacentor silvarum. The sequence goes on from NC_051154.1 coordinate 428,961,905, forward strand.
TTTAAAAACATCTTTATAAAATGCTGTAGAAAGCAAATTTCTACAACCTCTCGCAATACCGAGCTATTTCCTATGAGTGTTCTAACATTTCCTTGTAACATGATGCAGTGTTTTCACAGACATAGCTTGAATCGTTGTATCTCATGTTTTGGAAGCAACTTAAGAATTGCTATAACAAGCAGATTTGAAACCCTACCCAGACTGCACAGCCACTTACTTTCTTTAACACCAACACGTGTAATGAATTATGTCATCCACATGGCACAGTTTCCGATTATATTCTCAAGCATGAATCTCATAATTGCAAGTTATGCAAGAGTGTACCTATGGGATTACTTGGGGACAGCACGAAAAGACAGGAGAAGGCTAGACAACACGAACGCAGGCAAAGAATTTTGTTTACAGACAAACACCTATATATACTAGGCCTGTGTGTCGTGCGTAGTTGCAGCTGCAGGATAGCGGGATAATGTCAACAACCGCACAGTTGATGAACTGCTGTTCTGCCTTTTGCTACACTTTGCGTCAAGGCTCTATCCGAGTCACCTTTTCGCACAATGTACCCCGATTGCTCGACGTGAAAAATAAAAGGAAAGTTCCAGCTTTCCCAACAATCTATTTTAGACTATGACTGACCTTGTGAATATGATATAACAGTGGCCACCACAGTGCAAGCAAATGTTAGACATGGGTTCAGAAGCTCTCCTCCACTTTTTGATGCCTCGATTTCTTGAGGACACCTTTTGGTGTTCCTGTGATGAGCTTCACAGCCAAAGAGTGTGCCGACGCGGAAGGCAGAATAGCCTCCTCCAAACATTGGGCATAGCTCCAGACACATAACACTAACCAAAGAAAGCCCTGCGGTCCAGAAATGGAAGATCACTGTCTAATGGTAGTTTTTCTCCGTACGTGAACTCATGTAGCGCTGCAGAGAAGACAGAAAAAAATCACTCTACCAATTTAGTAGCCTTACTTCACCTAATATAGAGGAGAAAGTTGTAGATGAAGCAAAATAACTTTACTACACTGGTGCCCACAATAGCTAGTGTTTTACGGTTACCTGACAGTGTTTTTGTCTGTGAGAAGTTGCCAAGCAAGGCTACTCAAGGAGTTCAGCCATTTTTTAATGTCTCGTCCACAGTGCCAGGTGTGCTCATGGAAGTAAAACTGCTGGAAAGCAAGCTCCAATATCTAGCGTGAAGGTTTTCTGTGGTGAGCATCGTGCTGGATCTATGATCCACACTCAAAATTGTCTTGGCCTTTCCTATTATCGCACTTGAACACTGAAGCGTGTTGTTGCTACAAGAACACAAGGGAACACTCTTGGCACCACCACGAAGTGGAGGGGAGCTTCCAGACCCAAGTACGGTTGCTTTTAACAGTGTGTTCGCACTGCCTTTCGGCATGCGTTGCCAAGAAGCATTTAACGGAGCTGAACATAGGTGAAGTCTCCAGTCGGAGTACTTCAAGGAAGCTGTCAATTCAAGCAAATTGCTGGGGGCAGTTGGAACTACATTTTTATTTTTGGGGCCAAACAAACTGGGCAGGTACAAAAATGTCAACCGGACCAGGCCAAGACGTGAAGTTTGCATCAAGAAGTATGTGCTGGAGGTCATAGGAAGTGCAGTTGGTGCTGTTTACAACATCCTACTGCCCTGCAGCAGCATTTATGTAGGACAAACAGGACGAAAACTCAAGGACTATTTTAGGAAACACTCACAGACCCTCGATACAAGATGGGGAAGCAACGTAGCTATCGATGCTGCTTTGTGCAGTTGTATATCAAGTTTTGAGTAAAGAAGAATCCTCATGGCACATGTTCAAAACATACAAAACTCGCAGAATAGCCCCCACATATGCTAGTGTGTAATCACTTAATCTTCTAGACAAATTGAGGTATTCAGATGAACTGCGAGAGCGTTCTGAACTGGGCTGGTTGGTGCATGTTTAGGAAGGAACTGAATGGTGCCATAGACAGGATAAAGGGAATGTGTTGCTGTGCCCGTTGCCTTCAATTTGTTCTGGCAGTAGTGCTGTTCATTCCCTTCAAAATATTCATATATTTTGGTCACCTGACCACGTGACACAGCTGCGTGCTCAGGCTATATTTTACCTTGTTATGATACTTTCCAATGTCACACGCAAATCCGTCGAGGCATCTTCACCTATTATAGTAAGCTGAACAATGGCTAACAGTGAGCTTAACTGTGGCTACACTTCGTTACCATGGGGCCCATGCATGACAGTGTTAGAGGTCAGTATGCAGGTGTTTTTGCATACTCATAGAGGCAAACTGGACAAAGAATTAACTTATTGGTGCGTGTTTTATCTGTTGCCTCAAATCCCGAATTCCGGTGCTACTAGTGTTTTTTGAACACCACTCATGTGCAACCTAGACAAGTCTGAAACAATACCACTTTCAAGTCGACGTCCTCATGCTGAACCAATTGGTTGCCCCAGGAAAAACAAAACATCATTTATCTTTTGGATGCATCTGCAACAATTATTATACTTGTATAGGCATTGTCATTCCAACAACATTTGCAGTCAATGTCCATTAGGACTGCATATGCATGACTGATATACGATAGAATGGCCCAGCTTACCAGAACAAATAGCACAATGCAAGACTGCTTGCCACTGGTGTTGCAAGCAGGCCCCCATGGCTGAGAAACTGAATGCAAGGCGGCACACAGACATCCTTCACTGGTGTAACAGCTGCAAATGAAATACTGATATCAGTTACTTTCTGACCGGTCATCCAAAGCAAAGCAGAAACATTTTTATATACAATTACACTATGCATATGAGCTCGTCACTGAGTTATTGTTATTGCTGTGAGATAGCTCACAGTATTTTATAAAGTGCTAATGGCCTCGTTTAACTTATTTGCAGAAAAACTTTATGAAGCACCTTCTATTCGAAAAATTTGCTGACAAAATATTTTGCCCTGTATAACTTACAACACATGCACGCATTTTAGAATTATTGCAGTATTGTTATGCAGAATTATTAAGCGGCAATCCTCCCTCCCAGAATACGTGATATCCTCACGTACTGCGTCAGAACGTTAATCGTCAGCCTGGTAGCTGTAAAAAAAAGTAATGCAGATTGCCAGGTAGAAAATAATCCGTTTCCTTTGCAATGAGCCTTAACGGGTATCACGTGGACAACTTTCAATTGCGATCGTGCACGAGTGCTCGGGCTCTACTACTAACGAAAGGGCACCGTGTGACACCCGTGTTACCTAGCACTGCAGATGGCACAAGGTCACGGCAATAAGTCCGCTCCACCGTAATTTCATTGTAATGAAGGGGCATGCACATCAAACATGCTCTATGAGGTCTTCATACATGACCAATCTTCCAATCCCGGGTGTGAACACTGCGATTAGGCACGCCCAGCCAGGGCACTGCGTCCGAAGCTTATAATAATTGCTAAAAATTTCACTGTAATTCAATGCGTCACCGAATATTGGTAACATAGCGTTGCACCGCGTCGGAAGCGATAGTAATGGGTACAACGCCTTCACCTAATTTTGGAACGCCGAGCACACAGCACAGCACACTACAAACTAGAATGCTAACGTCAGTAAACCAGCGGCCACATACAGACGACAAAGGAGCTGGTAGAGACGTCAACGCCGCTAATATTGCCTACGCGTCTCAGCTGTAGTGAGTATGCATTCAACACAACAAATGCAACACCCCTTTATCACAGACTCGCAATGTCGCTTTGTCAATCCTCATGGCCAAGGAATCTCGTTAAAAGCGTGCTCACACAACACAATTGAGCCCATCACCGGCCATCGCAGAGCATTTCGCACGCGCAACGTGCACCAACAGCGAAAAAAGGACACGTAAATCACTTACTTGTGTAACAATCCAGCGCCGATTCCTTCCTATTTAGAGTGAAATCACAAATACGCCAGGAACACCACCTCCACCGTCCGCCATTAGCGACCACTCGTACGGTTGTATGTGTCGGAGAAATGCAACCCAGCGTGTAGGCGCGATGAAGGTGTGGTAAGCAGCGCCACCGCTCAAAACCTACCTGCTTCTTTTTGTGTGTTTACTATACTCGCACGCGAATAATGTTCAAACAGCGTTATCTATGGCGATATATGTAACTAGCAGTTAGAGTAGACAGTGTCTTTTCGTTACATTCTTTGCGTGTTCATTTTTCACTCGTGACATGTTCAGTTGCACTCCACATGAAATTACGGACGGCTCTCCGTATTTCAAAAACGGAGCTCACGTCCGTCTTTTTTACGTAGAATCCTGCCGTTTTTCATAAACGGAGCTCACGTCCGTCTTTTTTACGTAGGATCCCGCCGTTTTTCATAAAACAGAATGGTCTGCGTAAATTTTACGTAGGTACTTGGAAAAAAAGTAATTGGAACAGCTGAGAGGAGAGCGGAGGAACGCTGGATTCTATGAGACCATTGTGCGATGGCTCGCCAGGCTCGGAATTGCGCGCACAAGAAAGCAGGTGCCGAGCAAGATTGAAAATATCACCCAAATGTGCAGGTACGCCGTAACACTGTGCGCTGCACAGCGGCAGAAACAGGGTTGGCACTTTACTTCCGGTCACGTGAGGCTAGTATCCTGACGTTGTCAGCTGCGCGTGTGGGTTCATAAACTTGTTTTTTGTCGATCGGCTGTGGTTCATTCACCAGGCGAGTGCATTCTTTTATTTCGTTTTCGGCCTTTTTGTGTGTGGCAGAGACACACTTGATAGGCCTTCAGAACTGAAACGATCAAAGCAACAGCGGAATTCCCACACAAGAACACTGCCGCAGGGACCGTTTCACATCTGTATGTGGTGGGCTTGTCTCCTAAAAAAACGAAAAAGAAAGAAAAAAAACGGAGGCACGCATTTAGGCAGTATGTAACAATAGCGTGATTTGGTAGAACGCAAAATAATCTAAAATATTAATTCCCCGTTACCAAGATGGCTAGGCATATGTACTGGATGGTGCAAAATTTGGTAACCTGCCCAGTTACAGTGAAAACTGTTGAAGCAGCAGCTCGTCCACGCATGTGAATTTTGAGAGTTGCGCTTGCGCAAGTGCTAGCTATGTTATGTTTGATCGAGGGTACTTGTACACGGCAGCTGTTGCCACTATTTTGAAGGTGTAACACTAAAGCACGTACTGTAATTTTTGTCCTGCATGAAGTGTCCTTACTATTCCTATGCATTTTGCCTAGTTCGTGCAATGGTGAGCAGCAGTGAACAGCAGAAGTGCTGTTCACTGATCTTTCCAGGAGTTGGGCAAAGAAGCGCACAACGGGCTCTGCACTTGTGTCATGGATTTACTTTAACGAATTTTACGACAAAGTAAAATAAATAAATAATTACGCAGGTTTCTGGGAAGACAGCCAGCAAATGACCAGTCTATGGTGGAATAACGCACAGCGCACACAGATGCCGCACTCGAGGCCACAAGTTCGTCGTGATACGCCTGTACAAGTGCATGCCCATAAAAGAGCATGTGCATGATGCAGACTCAGCATGGTGCTGATTTTAATTCTTAAGAATGGACAACTCGGCGAGTTTTCAAATATTCTTGGCTTAAAACGCAAACAAAAGAAATTGCCAATTAAGGCAGGAAAAGTGGTTCTGAAAATTTTATTCGCAATAATGGAAATTTATACATCAAGTGAGTGACGACGAGCTAAATGACAAAAGGCAGGGCAAGCAAAATGAAATAACAGCATGATTCAAGGGCAGTCTAATGATGCTCTCGACGAAATCGTTTACACACATGAAGTTAATTGAAATGCTATAGCAATTTTCCTTGCTCTCGTACCTTTATTGGCATAAAGAAATGGTGCTTACAAAGCTGGGACAAGGCCACATATCAAGCACTGCACCTGCATATGCAGATCAAGAATGCCATTTCAAGCAATACATTGTGCATGCATGAAATGAGGTAGTGCCCCATCCCCTCATGTATATTATTTCAAGACAGAATAGTGCTGGAAATCACATTGAAATCACATGCTTTCTGGGATAGGTGGGTCCCGAAAATGTGCAACAGGAAGTTTTTTTGGGGGATGAACATATTGGGGCACAATGTAAAGAAATAGGCCTATAGAAAGATGAGTGTATAGTTGTCATAATCAGGTGTGATAAGGTAGCCTTAATGAGCTAAGGAGGATGCTGGCAAATGAAGCTGCATTGTTGTATGTGTGTGCTCAAGAGCCAATTATTTTCTGCCTTCCGCTGATTTGTAGCATGGAAAATGGCAACCAGTCGCCGCACAACACCCAGGATGAATAGGAGCTCGAGCCACCAACCTTGGAAGCACTGGCGACATCAGGACCGGCAGGTGAGGTGCTATCACAGAACACCTGACCAACAAACAATGATAACCAGTGTGGTCCTCGAAAGAGGGAGCATGTCGTGCACAGGCGAATTTCAACGTGACCTGCTTAATGAGCCGCGCCTGCTTCGGCAGACATTGGAAATGACAGCTAGAGAAGAGTGGGTGCTCAGAAAGTGGCAAAAAAATGCCCAAGAAAAAAAAGCACTAGTGGCGCAAGGCTAAAGAAACAGCGGAGCTGATCGGCACCTAGCACTACCAACTCATCCCAAGTATTTTCCGGAATTTATTGATTATTGATCGATTATCGATTACCCATTCATGGGCTATAAATTGGCTATCGCGAGGTATTGACCACGTATTTGGGCTAGGCTAAGCACTACGAAGTCATCCCCAGCATTTTGCTGAAGTTATTGATTATTGATTGAATATCGATTAGCTATTGATTGACTACCGCAAGGTATTGGCTGCGTATTTGGGCTAGGCTGAGCACTACGAAGTCATCTCCAGCATTTTCCGGAATTGATTGATTATTGATCGATTATCGATTAGCTATGGATTGGTTATCCATAGGCTATCGCAAGGTATTGGCCACGTATTTGGGCTAGGCTTAAGCACCTTCGCTAGTTCACAGGGGTTGTGCATTTGCGCTTGGACTCTGCACAACCGCAAGGATCTGGCCACATTTTCTGTTCGCTCTTCATGGAGTAATGGTCGGCTTAAACAGCTCCGCTGTTAAAACTTGTTAACCTGCTGGGGCAGTATTTCAATAAAGATTGACGACAGGTCATGTTCCTGCGTTTATTGCCACCTATTAGTCATTTCGTCCTTGCACCTAGTGAAGGCTGAAACTGTGATGCAACTACAGCTGTTGCTCACTTTACAGCCTCCGGACTATCAGTTGCAAGTTGTTTGTGCATAGTGCGACAATTCTTTACTACTACATACGCATTCCCTTATAGACCTTTTCTATTGGGAATGTACATATATTCTGAATATACATATAATGTTAATCTCCAGGAGTGCCAGCTTCAACTGGAGCACATCGGCAGCACGCATGTCTAAAAGTGACAATAGAACGTGTTTCAATCAATACAGTCTGCTGTCACATTGATACACAACAGCTGCTTCACTAAATAGAAATGGCAGCTGAATAAATGGGGTAAGGCGTAATTTGTCGAAACTATCGACTGAACTAGATTGGAGTCACCACCTGCTGACTACAAGCTAAACCACGCTTAGCGTAGATGGTGCTTTACCATTGTCTGCCACCCACTACGTTCACATGTGCTAGTACAGCTTGCATCATATGCTCTAAAGACTGTTATGTGGTTGCAGTGCAACCTGCTTATATGTGCTGGTTTGCCCCTTTGGGCTGTGTAAATGAACATCTGGCCTTGCCCTGTTATTGCATTGTAAGATGCACGTGCCGGCTGCACGTGCCGAGCGCCCAAGTGATCATCGCACTCTTCGTTTGCCCTCAACAATAATTTTTTTTGCAGTTTCGTGCTTCAAGCACATAAGAAAGACATTTGGCATTATTGTAAACAAATAAAGTAGTCGCACAGAGACATGAATGCAGCGCTTTAGCAACCGCTTTCGCAATATGTTGATCATTTCACAATATTTGCTGTAACACGATACATGAACGAGGTGGCCATGAGGGTCACTCAGCAGTGGAAGAAAAAAAATCTGTAGCCCCTCCCCCGTCGAGAGAATGGTTATAAGCTAAGCTTGTCATGTGTTTATTCATTGTTCCTCGGAACGAATTGCACAGAAGAGTACCACGTTGTGTTCCATCCACATCCGGTCATACGCACTGCAGCTGGCTGCGAAGTTAGGGTTGAGAAACTCAAGTTGAAACCTGGCCGTCGCACCGGGGAAGTTCGCGCTATCGTTGACGAGGGGTGCACCACTGTTCTCGGGTTCATGGAGGGCTAGACGACGCTGACGTTTGGCCTCAACATCGCGCTCCCGCAACTCGGTGTCCGCGGCTCTTCGCTGACGTTCCGCCTGGGCTTCAGAATCCGTCACTCTAGAATCTGCACGTTGAAGACGAGCCCATTCCCGAGCGCATTCATTCTGGGTGGATTTCTATGAAATTTCTTTAAAATTAAATCTGTCCGTTACGTAAGACAATGATTGGCTCATACCACCTTAAGCAATGGCTCATACATAAACGCGGTCACTCCAATATGACGACAGAAGAGAAGTGAAATTCTACGCGGGAATGACTTGCGGCAACGCAGCTAGCGGCGGAAGCAGACGACGACGACGAACGCGGGAGCAGTGGCACGAGCGCGTGCCGAGCACCAGCCACCTGTGCAGCTCTGAGAGCCGCTAGTTTTTTTAGCGTTACATCGCCGGCGGAGGCTAGCGTATACAAGCTTCGCTTGAAAAACAAACATATGCATTAATATCCTGGGATAGAACATCTTAGGCGTATGTCGCTTAGTGGTTGCGCAACCAGTTAGCTGTGTCTGAGGTGTCCTTTTATCATGGGGTGGTGGTCCCACTATGGAGAAGGCTTTTGCTTCACAAATAAATTTCCGCACTTTCTCTCGTACGAAAGGAAAATAATACTACTGCATGAGAATAATGATCGTGTGTGACATACCAGTTGCTAGATGCAAGAGACATAACGGGGAGCTGCCAGCAACTTGACTGAAGGTAACAGTTATTATTAGCCTAAAGAAAATGTCAATAAATGACCTGCAAAATAATCGAAACTATTTCGCATCACTGTCGCGCACACAACCATGCAGGCAACTTTGTGTTTAAATTCGTTGTTTTATTGTTACTGCGATAAAAATAACTGTTGAAGTGACATGATGATCCTGCTAGCATGATGTCATTCAGTGACGTAGCTAGTTCAGTTTAACTGATAAACTGTTTTGCATTTCACAGAAAATTGAAAAATGGAAAAAAGGTGGACATGTATGCGTACAAGTGGACAATGACGAGCAGCACAGTAAACTGAACACTGCCACGAACTTAACCCCAGTTGCCTTATAAATAAGTGGCCATTCACCAGTATATGGCACTGCATCACAAACTTCAGTGACATTCAAGCTGGCGAATGTATTCAACTAGGGCTCCTCTAACATCTGGTCCGCTTCCAACTTCCACATCTGTAGAATGTTCAGGTTGCATATGCAGCATATTTCCATTTCTGACGCGTGCAGCCACTGCAGTGACATAGTCTAAAAAGTGTTCACATACGTTGTGAAGAACACGAGCCCTTACGATCATCGTTACATTCCTAATGTCTGCGTCCATTTTCTTGAGCACTAGCCTGGATCGAATGGTCACCCTCCCAAAGGCGTTGTAGACAATGCTCCGGGACCTGGATAAATTACAATTGTAGGACCTGTGCCGATCGTTCTCTCCGAAGCTCTTGAAGGGCTTCATTAGGTTACAATCAAGTGGAAACACCTGGTTGCGCAGGATGAATGGTGGCACTACAACTCAGATGATTGTTGCTGTTGGTGCTTGGAACAAGGGTTCCTCAGCCATATCGGCTAATCCAGACTGGCGGTACACGTATGCATCGTGACAGCGCCCTGGTGAGCCAATGTTGACGTACTCGTACCTGAACAGGTACTTATGGTCTACCAGGTCGAGCAATATGATGCTGTACCTGCAAAGAATAATGTTATAACTATGAAGTTACAGAACACAAGAAAATTAATAGCAATGGCTTACAATCACACATGAACAAAGTGTGATGGAACGAAAAATGTTATGCGTAACGTTAAGAGACAGGAAGAGAGTGGTGTGGATCATAGAGCAAACGGGGATAGCCGATATACTAGTTGACATTAATAGGAAAAAATGGAGCTGGGCAGACCGTGTAATGTGTAGGATGGATAACCGGTGGACCATTAGAGTTACAGAATCGATACCAAGAGAAGTAAGCACAGTGAAGGACGGCAGAAAACTAGGTGGGGTGATGAAGTTAGGAAATTTGCAGGCGCAAGTTGGAATCAGCTAGCGCAAGACAGGGGTAATTGGAGATAACAGGAAGAGGCCCTCGTCCTGCAGTGTACATAAATATGGGCTGATGAAGATGATAACAATCACACAGACCATAGTGCACCACTAAGAACGAGCGTAATGACTGGTCAAATGTAAAAAAGCACAGCGATCCTAGTATTTATATTTTAACTGCCTTTAAAACACTTAAAAAAAGACAATGTTAAGTGTGAATCCATGAGTTTGATGAAACGTTTTCATCGACTACAGCCATAATTATTCATCCCGTCAACGATGACAACAAAAAGACCCATAGAGACATATACTTTCCAGCCTTTATAGTTCAAATAATAACTTGCATGCTCCTTTGCCGGAGCTACCGGTATGCCGCCGCCGTCCAGGGCCCCGAAGCCTTATAGGAAGTCACACGCTGCCTGGAATGCTTTCACGTGCGCTGGCATGTCATCCGGCGAAGGCATTTTCACTCATTCCTATTCGAGGGTGGCAGCACTACTGGCACAAAATTCCCTGTAAATAACGTTCACAGTAGAATGACCTATGCCGAAGATGTCCGCAATTGCTCTGTCCTTTGCGCACGAGCACAGCTTGTACAAAGGTCAACACTCATGTCTAAAACAACGGAGCGTCGAGCTCGCGATTTCACGAGCGACATCTACAGTTTGAAATAGGTCACATCTGAGCATGCGCGGCCCTAATGACGCGCCTGCCTTGCATTTTCTCTCCTTGTTTATGGCCGCGGCTGCAACGACTGCTTTGGTCGTCAGAAGCGCTGTCAATGGTGTAACGCCGAAAAAAAAGCGTGGAATCGCCCGGCTCGGCGCCCTTATACTGCAGGCTTATTCTCAGTTCTTGGCATCATCATCCCTCCATTGCGTCGCACATATACCTCGCGCATCATGCCGTGAATTTTGCGTAGCGCATTGCGTTTATTGTCGTCTGTTAGGAGTGAGTTTTAAACACCTACTTTCATCGTTTATTGGAAGCCAACCCGCAAACGATGCGTTCATAGCGAATAATTGTAGGTTTTGATAGTACATACAGCAAAATGCTGCCTATATAACTAGAACTTAGGATATTTATTCAAATCAACACATGTAGATACCTCAAAAACGGTGTCAAATGTAAGCACAGCATACATCAGTGGTAAGCGGAAGCGTTTTCTTGTGTGTTTCGTGAGCCAACATTGTCAGTGCTGACCGTACTGCAAAGTTCGATGAAGAGGCCACTTAGCCACTGTAGAACCCTCGTCGTAGTGCTTGTCATTGGTGCCGCAGAAGATTGCAATAAGGCAAACTATTATCGCGTTGGAACTCCACCAGACAGATGTACGCTCTGAATTCTCGCAGGGAGAGACTCGTAAAGGTGGTCCACAAGAGTGGGGTCATTCCGTAGACGTACGCACACCTTGTTCAACAGCGCCCCACAGATCGTTTGAACTGCATCTTGTCATACCAGGCTGTTTGGCGAGGTTTTTTTTCATCAGACCCCATACATTTTCAATAATATTGAGGTCCAGGCTTCTCGCAGGCCATTACGCCGAGGCCGTCAAAAAGCTCTCGAACTTTAGTGGCTGTGCGGACGGACGCCCTATCCTGCTGAAAGTGGTAGAGTCCGTCTGGAAAGGAGCCGTCCGGTACGTAAGCTAAAAGGACCATGTCTATTACGGCCGTGTAGGCTGCTGCCGTCATCCGTCCTTAAGGCTGTGGAGTGGTCCTAGGCCTTGATAACTCACTGCTCCCCACACGGTGACTGAATTGCGCCCACTGGAGCGAACATTTTAGGGGTATTTTTCGTCATCCCTGCGTTTTAAACAGTACTTGCTCAATAAAAAAAAGAAAAAAAAAGAAACTTGCCTTCAGCACTGTGAAGCCGCGGTATCGGAAGAAGCTCGAATGCCAAGCATTAAATAACCGTTGCTAGAATACTCTTGTCCCGAGACGTACACATCAGAATTCCCAATCCTCAAACCCAAATACAACATAAACGCATATATTGTCATTATTGTGAAATTTTAATTAGTCACTCTAATTTCTACTAATACTCTAAGTTACTCAGATAGGATGGCTGTAATCTTTGTCTTTCTTAAAGAACATATTCATTCTCTCTCACTCTCTCTGTCTAGAACATTATGCGGATAATTTTTGCACTCTAATTGAATATTTGCAGCATAACCGACGCTGGGAAACCAATATTACCGTCCAGCATCACAATAAAGCATGTTTTTTTGTCTCAATATTACCGGCTGCTATCAGGACGCCACACACGTTGCCTGCGGTCCAGCATGTGCAGAAGAAGGATGCTTTGTCGCTGAACACAACGGCCCACCTGAAGTCTGGTGTCCAGTTTTGGACAACGGAAGCGAAGTCCATGCGCTGATCTACGTTTGAGTACGTTTTTTCAAGCTGGATTCTGTGAGCAGCATTTCCGCTTTTCATCACGGCTCAATGAAGACTGCGACGTATGGCTTGCGTGGAAACCTCCAATCCCAGAATATCTCGAATTTCTCGGGCGCTGAGAAAGGGGTCTTCAACAGACGCTCTTACGATCAGTCGGCCCTCTTCATGGGTTGTAGCTCTTTCTGGTCGACGATGGGCAGCATCAGCAAGTCGACCTTCTTGGTAAAAAGCTTGGAGCCCTCTGCTAAGAGTTGCTGTCTTTTGATAATCACTTTTCCTTCATCAAATGTCAAGCGAGGTGCCATTGTTGAAGTTCTAATGCAGTATCAATAAAGTGGCATAAATAATTTATAGGCATTGCTACAGCAGCTGGCTCACTCGCGCAAGCTCTGAACGCTAAATTTAGGAGCGGCCAAGCACCGGCTTCCTAGCAGTCTGGCCAAAAACCACAGAAAACTTTATTCAGCTGATAAGTGGGTGCAAATCTGCTGCCGTATAAATGAGACCACGAACAGATAATAAGTTTGCAGCATAGCTTGCATCGGGCGCCGAGAACGATTCGCTGCGTTTTTTTTTTACGCTGCACCGTTGACAGCGCTTCTGACGGCCTAAGTCGTTGTTGCAGCCACCGCGCTAAACAAGGATAAAAAATGCAAGGCCGGCGCGTCATTGGCGCCGCGCATGCTCAGATGTGGCCTATTTTAAACTGCAGATGTCGCTCGTGCAGTCCCGAGCGCGACGTTCCGCCGTTCAAGACATTAGTGTTGACCTCTCTACAAGCTGACGGCCAAACGGCCGCACGTGTTTCTATAGCAACGCACTCGCGCATATTTTTCGTTTGCCGTTGCATTGCTGCCCGGCAGACGTCAACTAAGTATCTGAATGTCGTTTGTGACACCCTGAACGACTGTTTGAAGTGCCGGCTGCCAACATTTGGTAGTGTTCTTTTAAACTATTTTTCATGGCGACGATAGGCCCAGACCCGTCACTAAATTGCAAGCCGTGACGTAGCGAGGGCCGTCAGCAGGCAATTGTTAGCGATGAGAAACCACCGTACATCGCGCACATTTTTGCTTGCTGCCTCGGCGTCTATTTCTAGCGATGACACTGGAGATATTGCGAGCGCTGCTTCATATTTTTTATCGCATCTGCAGCGTCATCACTTATCTTCACAATCATAATTGACAAAACAAGGCCAGAATATGAATCAAAGCACCTGAAGCAAGGGCAACAACGAATGACCGACGCAAACCTGGGGCGCTATAACATAAAGCTATTCTAAACTTTTCTATTCCAATTCTGCAATCAGCCCACCACGATTGGTCCAAACATATTCGGGCCACTCCCAGCTTCGCCTGTCTGTGACGCGACGTCACGAAAACCGCGGTAGCTCCCCATCTGATATAGATCTCAAATCTTTGAGAAACCTTTATTATCTACCTAGTGGTCTAATGATCTTGAAAATGGTGCATATTGATGACTAATCTACTCAAAATGCATATCCGAGGGACGCTGACCAGCCAGCTGTGGAAGAAGACGACGACGAACGCGCGAGTAGTGGCAGAAGCGCGTTCGCCTGGGACCTGAGTTTTTGCACACGCAGAACAAAAATGCGCATAGCCCTAGCCATAAACAGGTTAGCTGTCAAAATACGGCATAAATTTATTCTAAGATGCATTCAGGCCCGTGTTTTTCATTACTTTCGAGGTGACGGCTGCGCTAAGGATACGTTGCCTTTTCGCATAGAAGATTCAATGGAGACCATCTGGAGACCGTGTATCACTTTAAAAAATTTCAGTAGTATAACGTAGAAAACATCCGTAAAAAATACAGATACTGTCATCTTTTTCGAAAACGGAGGGGGTCTACGTAAAAAAAACGGACGAAACTTCTGTTTAGTCGAAAACGGAGAAAACGTACGACAGAAAGACGAAAAAAACGTGTTTATCTTCCGTGTTTTCAAAAACGGAGAGTTTCCGTAATTTGTACCGGACATCGCGATGTACGGATCGCGAAATGTCTGGATCCGGATCGAGCTCTATCCTGAATGGTCCCTATCGCGATCGAAAGTGACCGTGTGACAGCGGTATTAAAACTGACAATGTACTTCAGGACGTGCTGACATTTTTATCTAATGTACCAACCATTAGCGGTTTATGTTCCTACTCATTCCTTTGCTGGTGCTCCTTTTGTGAATCGGTCACGCTCGATAATACATCCGGCCCTAATTGTGCAGCTGATGCGGCCCTCACATATCCTCAAAATGTGAGCTTGTATCGTCATTAATGGCAACATGGACTGCATCAGTTCATACGTTCATGCAATATTCCATTTGTGAATGTACAAGCCAGATCATGTTATGCTCACATTTGGTGGTATTTGCAGGATTATGTTACTGCTTTGAAAATCAAAGCACTATTGGGACAAAATGGAAAGAAAATTAGCATTAGTCGACATGCACCCAAATCATCGGAACTATCTACTGGTGTGGAATCTGTTATATTTTACTGGTGTCGTTCCGTTATAGTAAAATTGGAATAATGTTATAATATTTAATGGTTCTGAAAAAAAGGGGTCATGAGGAAGACCGTGGACTTTAGAAGGAATAATTGTTTGGTTTTTATTGCAGCTGTAGCACAAATGAAGAATGGCTGCTTACCGTATTTGTGCACAGAGGTTTTAAACGTTGGTTAAGTACTTTGAGCAATATCATTATCACAGCAGTGTGTTGGGTGGTGCACTTTGCCCTAGTGAGCCATGCTCCACTTTGTTTAAAAACTACGAAAGCCTCCGAAACTTTGTCTTCAGACATCACAGGAAACAATTCGAGGTGTATAAAATGCTTGTATGTGCTTCATAAATGGCAACACGCTAATACGTAGGATAATTTTGTGGTGCCACATTAACCACTGTGGCAGCAAAAAAACTAAAATTCTTACTCACCAAATTTAACATTTGTCTGTGCCAAAATAGACCAAAATGAAAATTTGACCAAATCTAACTTCCGACAGATATTTCTGCATGAAAAATTGCTAGCAAACATTTTTTGGCAGTCCCACCCCTAATACAATCTTAACTTGTGCAAGAACAGTGTCTGCCTTGATTTAGCACATTTATCAGAGTTCAGTTGTTTCATGCGAACTATGTTTTCTGTCCCACCCAGTGTTTTTTTAGCATGCACTATATTAAGATTCACATGCTTTCTAATGTATTACTGTTATTAGCTGGTGTACTATTCGCGATTCATATCTTCCATGCAACCTTACTTTTTTTAATGATAAAAGTATGCAAGCGGTCCTATTGTGTGGATAGCGTTGGTGGAAATGCTGGAAATAAAATTTTGTTGTTTCTTAGCTTTCGGCCAAGTGTACTGTGAGGCATTATACACTAACAGTAGATGCCCGAGTCTATGAATCCTTTAAGTTCGAGTTTTTCACCAAATACTGCAGGAAGAGAACATCAATGGCTCTTATAAAACTGTGGAATGCTGACCACACAATCAAAAAAGTTGGCTCAGGCTAGCTCGTTAGAAGAGGTGCTGGCCCAGGCGAAAGAAAAGGGCATTTGCAATTCAGCAAATGCAAAGGTAATGTACAAATGTTATTTAACTAAGCGGAAACTTCCTTTGAGCTAGGTTGTCATTCATCTCAAAGGAGAAAAAGCAGCGCAAAACGACGCAGGCAGGAACACAGAGTAAAAGGAAAAATAGTTATTTTCCGTGAATAAATTTCAACCGGTACTTGGCGTACACCATACTGCCGTGTTCCTTTCATCAGCGTTTTGCCCGCCTGTTCCCCTTCATTATTTCACCAAGATGGAACTACATGACTGATTGCAAAAAGGCTCTTCTAGCTGTCTTGGAGGAAGATAGGCTTCTCATGTCTATAGAATTGTTTTAGTTCTGTGAAGTTGGCGGCATTGCTGTGGAGGGACTCTGAATTCACCGGCGTCTGGAAATTTGGTCGGTGACTCACTATATTGTTCTTTTTTCTGTTCCCTTGTCTGCTTAATGCAAAAACCACACTTTCATTCCCTTGGAACCCATTCTGTAACTCTAATGTCCACTGGTTATCTGCCTTCGCATACATGGCCGGTCCGGCATGATTTTTTTCTTCCTAATGTCAATTAGAATATCGGCTATACCAGTCTGCTCTCTGATCCACACCGATCTCTTCCTGTCTCTTAACGATAGGCCCAACATTTTTCGTTCTTTCGCTCTTTGTGCAGTTCTTAACTTGTTCTCGAGCTTATTTGTTAACCTCCAAATTTTAGCTCCACATGTTATTACTGGTAAAATGCAATGATTGTGCACTTTTCAGCGACACTGGTAAGCACCCGTTCATGATTTGATAATGCTTGGCATATGTCCTCTAGCCCATTTTTATTCTATAAGTTTCCTTCTCATGATCAGGGTCCCATATGAGCACATGAACTACTTAAGTGTACTCCTACACATATTCTAAAGGCTGATGCTACAGATAGGATGAAGCTGGCAGCTGATTGGTTGTTACCAAACATCTATTCTTATATGCTTGAATACGTCTATCAAATAGGAGAGATTGTGTCTCCTTGCCTGACTCCTTTCTTGATAGCTAGTTTTCTACCTGTGGAAAATTTATCTGTAGCGTCCCTTTCATTTTGTCTTCCTTGGCTGCTTTATTAGGTGCAGCTGACAGTAGTGTGATTTCGTTATCACTGAGCTACAGAGATTAAAACAGTACGCGAGCTTTCTTTCACTTTCAAAATTTTCAACAATTTTTGTGAATAAAGCGACAGCCTAAATAATCTTTCCCACCGTCAGTTTTTTAAACGCAAGAAACAATATAATTTAGCGCAGTGGATGCTGCGGAAAATTATCCCTCGTTACCGTTTATATTTAGACGGGAGATCATGAGCTAAAGCTTTCTTTTAATGGCCGAGCGTTTTTGTGAAGTAGCCGTGAAGAACAGATTGTGAATATAATTCAGGAAAAGCTTGAGTTGTGCCAGTCAATTTCACAACAAGAAAGTATTCTAACACATAGTGCCCCACAGAAACCACTTGAGAATGTAACGTTAATTTTCAGTGAAGCACTAATCAATCCATCAAAGATATTCACTTGCCACATGTATGGGTTTCTTCCTATTCTAACATCTCGTGCAAAATCTGACCTTAATTTATCCCTAGACCAACAAATAAAAACCCCTTCTAATGCTGTAGTGGTGTGAGTGCAGCGGCAAACAATCGATTCCTGCTCCAGACCTTGGATCAGTGTTCAACGCCCCTACGTCTGCTGTGATGTGGGAGAGTGAACATGGGGACAGAACAGGCCCTAACAATGCTAGCGTTCCAGCATGGTCATGGCTATGCCAAAACCTGAATACTTGACTTTGTAGAAGTATAAATGCATTTATCAAACAGTTCTATCATTTTTCCTGTACATCAATTTTGGCTCAGGCCTTCCGCAGGTACTATACAGAGCTTGAGGAGGAGATCTCAGAACTTCTGATCGAGGTTACCCTTAATGAGATGCTGTTTGTCGTAGCAGAAGTTATTCCTGCAGTCACTCCTGGTTCTTTCCTGTCAGGTGCCGTACTCTTTTTACTTGTCATCCTTTATACCTTTTACAGCACCACTTACGCTCAGTACCGTCTGTGTAAGTGAACTTGACTTTGTATATTAATATATTGTTGAAAGGATAATACTATTTAGTCCTCTATTCGAAATATAAATATCTGCTTTCATATAATCAACTACATGTTCAGTACATTTGCCATGATTCAACTTTTCATCTGGAGCTTGTTTTTGTCTGGTTTCCTTTTATACATTACGCATATCCGAGCTTGAAGCCGCCGCTAAAACCAGCAACACTTCACACAACGATTTAAGGCAGCCTACAGTAGACACGGGCTGCTTCCCGAATAACTTAAAAGAGGCCCTTCAAAATCAAGCGCCCCTCCTTCTAAGGGAGGGAAGGGACCTGGTGAGGTGGGTTGCCGACCAGATATTGCTTAAGCAATCCAGACCCAGGAGAGAGGAGATACGCAGCGCAGCTGCACAAGTTGTTGCTGCGTATCCTCTCTCCCTTGAGTACCGGAAGCTGGATGGTGGGCTGCTGGCACGGGGTTACGACTCCTTGTTCCAGCAGCTCGAAAATAGAGCAGCGAATTTAAATGGAGGCAAGCGTTCCGCTTCACCGGCAGGCCCTTCAGGCCTGAGGGCAAGAAGGTGGGCTTATGGCTTCGCTAACTGGCAGCCAGTCCGCAGGTTTGAGCGCCGTACTGACGCCGCAGAGAAAAGTGAATTCCTAAAACATGAAGGACGCAAACACACAAAAGAAATTATTACATCACTCGCAACACAATACATGGGAGACTTATACAAAGAACAGAGGACATTTATCAACACCGAACCATTTGCACACACATCGAAGGGGAAGGAGGAGTGGCCACAAGCTTCTTGGGAAGCATGTGAAGGTATGAAGTTACTTCAGTTGTTGCATGGGAGTGTTTGTTTAGATTAAAAGGAAAGGGGGGTTGTAAAGTAGGATCATGCATGTTTACTGAACTACGGATTGTTCATCTTAAGTGTTTAGGTGCAATTTGTGCAAACGCAAAATGACTGTTATCTCAAAAAAACATTTGAATTTCTCGGGGGAGTAGCTCAGAAATTAGCTGCCAAATGTCAACTTTCGTAAGCTGGTTCCTAGTTGGAAAGCTAATCCCATGTAAGTGGAGTAGATAAATATTCCCAGATTCAGCACATGCACAGTAGCCCTGCCAGTGCCATGATGCCAGTACTCATCGCCCATTTGTTACAGTGCTAAGCTCAAGGCAACTTTGAGAGCAATGCCAAGGTGAACATCACTGTGAATTTTTCCAGAGAATAACTGCAAGAGTAGGGCATTGTTTTTTCTCACTTTGCTTATTCCTCTTGATGAGGTTTGGCATTGTACAAAAGCTACCTGCTCCTAATGATAGTCGTCCAATTTGCGAAATCGTTCTGTGATACTCTCACACTTGCGTAATGTTTTCATTAAGTACACCTGGTAGTAGCATAGTCATTGATCTGTTAATTGTTTGTTTATTTTGAATATTTTGACAGGCTATATTTAATTAAAAATGGTGATGTGTGCACCTCAGCTAATGGACCTCATGGAATTTACTACAAAGAAGGAGATGATGCGTATGGTTGTACACGTACAAGACGAAAAAAAAAGAAATGACAAACTAGTTCAGGTGGCTCTGCTTCCCCTTCTGTGTGCCCACTTCACTGACGACGAAAAGTGCCTTTTCCAAGTCTGTGGGGTAGGTTGTATTTTTGTGCATTGCATTTCTCAAAAAATTAGCTGTGATTTTCATTAATTGAGAATATTTTTGCTGTTGAGAAGTGTGAACAATGAATGTTTCTGTTCTGAGTTCTCAATCTGTCATGTAGCCCTTTATTTTTTTGATTGCGCTGCTTTGGAAGTGGCTTACAATTTTCGCTGAATAGTTAACCAAAGGCACACTTGTGGTTTCAGTTTTAGGCGAGCATAGTTTTAACGAGTGGATGTGGGTTTCATTACAGCCTTCGGTTTTTTTACTAATTATGCATTACGGCTGCTCTGTCGACAGCTCTACACTAACTCGGCGGGTCCCATTTGTTCCAAGCTTCATATTGACTCCTTTTTCGTTGTTCTATGTGAAATAGAAAGCATTGATTTGTATAATTTATCAGATGCAAGTGATTAGACACCCAGGTACCACGTACCTCAATTTTATCTGAACTTGCCAAAGGAGGCTTCGTCTTTGCAACTGAACTGTGCAGAATGACATCTCTAATGGTTGAGATTTCGTAAGGACAACAGCTGCACTTGGGATTACTTGAGTTTGTTCTGTTTGTGTACACGGGATCCTTTTGTTCATCCAGGAGGGCACGAGTCTTGTGGGGGAGCTTGCCCACCGGCCGTCAAACCCCACCGGCCGTCGTACTAGGTATGTTCCAATGTAGACATTAATGCCCACTGGTCCTTGTATTTAAAACCAACAAGTCCTGATTACACTGCGCAATTTATCTGTGAGTTTAACTGCTAGGAGGAGGTGCAGTTGAGAGCTGAATCTATAAATTTTGTCTAGTACAGGAAAAAGAACGCTGTCACACTATCACTTGCTCTTTACCATGTTGAGCTGCTGTGAGTAAATTTCTGTAAGATGGTGACAGCTCGGGGATATTTGTGGGCTGCATTTTAGCTCTGTGTGCTAATTCTGCTGAGCATGTAAAGCTTATCATGCAAAGACATATATGGGTGTACTAATTCTGTATTTCCTGTTAACATTAGTATCAAAGAAAAATATATAGAATAGAGAGCTTTAGGTTATTGGACACAAGCCGCACTGAAGCGTTGGGGGACGCCAGCCACAGGGCGAACAAAAGAACCCAAAGCTAGCACAAAAGAGGGCGAAGTTCCCACAATAGAGTTGCGCCCCCCGGTGCTTGGGTGCGGCTTGCATCCCCGAACCTAAAACTCTGACTGAATCTGCAATTCTTTGATTGTCCTAGGCACCTTCAATTTACATAACAGCCTTTTGCTGTGTTAACGGTATTTTTTCTATTATTTTCATGGTGGTCATTTTGATGGTTGTGTGGCAAAAATGAGACTAAGGCCACTTGCGTTTATAAAATTTAGTTGTGCTCTTTGAAACTAATAGTGGAAGTGCTTTGGAGCCACAAAAATTTATTTGCATGTCCAAGGCTGTCTTGTTTTACAATTTTTATTACATTTGTTAGTCTATTCTCGAAACAAACATGAAGAATGAAAATCTCTTACAGTTGTTTTTAGGAATTCATGCTTCTGTATTTTCTATTCCTTATCCAGTTAGCCATAGTGCCAGCACTGCTATGCATGGTAAAATATATATATTGAAGTTGAAGTATCTATTATATCGCAACAATATATTGGCAGCCAACACCTTGTCTGTTCTGAGAAGGTGTGAGCATAGCTCTTTGGTTGCAGAAGTCACATTTATCACCTTGCTGTTTTTGTTCTTTTTGGAAGGAACCTGTGAATGCGAAGCATTTCTTGGTGAACATTCGCCATTTTAACAGTATCTATCTATCTATCTATCTATCTATCTATTTATCTATATATCTATCTATCTATCTATCTATCTAGCCGCCGACGTCTTCGTGCTCTCATGGTTGTTTCGTTAACTTGGGAGGCTCACCGCACACTGCTTCGCATAACATCGACTCCCACAGGGGGTGGGATCTGCCGGCTTTTTTGTCCACTATGTGATCCCAACCTGAGGTCGTTGCACCTGCTTGTGTAAGAGTGCATGAAGGAGATTTACTTCATTTACTGAAAGAATATAGTACTGAGACAGCGGTTAAGTGCTTGAAACCTTGTGCGTCCATTTGTCCATTCATGCTGATGAGGACAGTCGCCACCATTGTATATTTTTCATCAGGCCACCTCGTCATCCCTAGCTTCACCATCGCCATAGCACAAATAAAATATTGAGTCACTTAGGTATCCTTACGTGATTTCAATACGAAAGCATTATGACTTCTCTAATTGGTTACAGCCATGAAACGTGACGTCATACATTCTCACGTTTCCTTCACCCCTCTACTGTTATCCACCTTGTGGCACTCTAACGGTGCAGCCAGATAGCTGTGACTTGATGTGTGCAATGGCTCACGCACTAGGCACACCTTTAGTCAGCCAGAACCGTCAAGTCGCCATCGGGGAAGCATGTGGGCCCCGGAGGCCCGGGTTCAATTCCCACAGAGACCGAAATGTACAAAATGTTCTTTTCAAAGCCATTAATTTACTTTGTTTACAGAAACCTCCCTGAGCAATCTGAAGTCAATCCGAGCATTCTTTAATGTGTTTTTATTCTTTGCGCCGTCGGCCATATTTTTATAACTATCCCTTGATCACCCCAGATTTTCTGCCTCATTGGACATATAATGCTTTCGCATTAAAATAAAATGTTGATGACAACATCCATTACTGAGATTCAAACCCATGTCACTGGAGCAATATGCTTTTCGATGTCAGAACTGCATGCCACCACTGCACTACCGTGCAGTGACAGCGCTGGGTAATTAGTGCAAGTTTTAGTGCTCAACATTTTCAAAGCGGTGGCTTCTGTGCAATTTTTGGCATAGTAGCCTATATGTTACATAGACACCAAGTGCCCAATATAGCAGCAGGAAGTTCTGGCCTCAAAGTTGATTCATCCCCAAGTGGGACGTCCAAAACGACTAATGGAACTTGTAAAGCAAGAAGCTTTTAACACAGCAACTGCTTGTTAAGGGGTTGCGACACCAAATTTTGAGGCTATAAAAAGCCTGCTGTAGGCTTCCTCTGTATGCAAGGACACTCAACATAAAGTGTTTCACACAGCAAACATTAAAAAACTATTTTAATTCGCTTCCAAAGAGTGCCTAAATGCTGGTTCTCGCGATCGAGACGCATCGCTAGCATGATTGACACCAACGTCACTGTGTTGGAAGCGTAACAAAAGGTTTAGTGACGTCATACCATAGTAGAGTGACGTACAATGAGTGGTGACCCACAGCACCGGGCAAACCTAGAGAGCATTGGGTCAAAAGTGCAGTGAGCCGCATGGGACGCAGACGTATAGTCGGAAACGGAGCTGTCGCAGCTCGCCATGACAACTGTCGGTGTGGTTTTGTTTGCCTGGGCTGGCACAGAACGTGTGTCCGAGAGCAGACGATGCAGCAGAGCGTGCGTCACAGTGTTGCGGGCCCACGTCACCAAGCTTTCTAGGCAGTGACGTCACTGTCCAACTCGGCGCCCAGAAATCGACACCAGAAATCGTTCACTATATTGGTATCATAATAAATTATTTACCGAGAATGTATGAATCTTCGAGCGTGTATCATGCTTCCTGAAGCAATAAGAAACGTTTGAAACAAAGAACGTGCCAGCCACAAATATGATATCGCAAACCCTTTAAGCGCGACCTTAAACAGTGATTTACAGACTGAATTTGAAAAGTAGTGTAAGAAATGAATGAATGAATGAATGAACTTTTATTTACCTTTTTAAGAAAGGGGAGGGGCTGGGGGAGAGAGGGATGTCTGTGTGCTCCAGTCTTAGGACCTTCTGCTGCCAGACGTCCGCCTACCAGTCGTGGTAGGCCTCCGCTACCTCCTCAGCCCACCTCAGGACTCGGTCCTGCAGGGTGGGATCAGAGCTGCGCAGGGCAGTCTCCCACAGCTCCTCGCTACTAATTAATGGTTTGAGGTGGCGGGGGGGAAATTTGATGGGGCATTTCCATATTATATGGGAGAGATCTGCTGTTTGGACAGGGCAGAAGCGACACTTGGATGTCGGGTATGTGTCGGGAAAGAATAAGTGCAAAGTGCGTGGGGTAAGAAAAGTGCGAGTTTGTAGTTGGCGCCACAATATTTCTCTCTGGCGCGTGCTCGACACAGAGAGAGGTGGATACGTTAGGCGTTGGTGTTTGTAATGTGTGCAAATTTCATGGAATGTGATGAGTGCGTCTTTATTGGTCTGTTGTTGGGAGTCATTGGCTTCTGGGGTAAGGCCCACATTTCCGTCCACTTGGTCCGTGAATCCTCGAGCAGCGGCATGAGCCATTTCGTTGCCTGGTAGTCCTTGATGTGCTGGAGTCCAGATGAGAGCGATGTAGTTTTTCGGCGGGTGAGCGACTAGTAGAGAGTGCGCGAGGTTTGTAATGTAGCCGCTACTGAAGTTCCGGATAGCAGTCTTCGAATCACTGATGATGACATCACAATCAGGTAGCCCCGATGCGAGTGCAATGGCGGCCTCTTCTGCGTCGCCCGCTGAGGTGGTCCTGACTGATGCTGAAAGAGCAGTGTTGCCCTGCTAGTCTACGACCACTAAAGCATAACGATATTTAGTTTTATAGGCTGCGGCGTCCACGTAGTAAACTCCTTCCGCCTGTCCATAGCTGCGTTGTAGCGCCTTGGCTCGAAGTTGCCGGCGTTCGACGTGAAATTCGGGGTGCATGTTTCTGGGTAGGGGTTGGATGTGGTATTGGCCGTGTATGTTCGGAGGAAGTTGATGTCGCTTGTTCTCGTTGAGTGGTGGGGCGTAGTGAAGTTTTCTCAGGATCTCACGCCCTGCTTCAGTGGTGGAGAGTCTGTGATATTGCGATGATAGATGTGTTTCGGTTAATTCTTCAAAGGTAATAATTGTGGCTGTGGCCATCACCCTCTGTGTGGATGCTCTAATCGGAACACCAAGAGCGACTTTGTGTATCTTGCGGATCAAGCAGTTTACAGTGTCCGCTTCCTTCCTAGAGAGTGAGAGATATGGTAGTGCGAAGGTGATTTTGCTTAGGACCAAAGCTTGGATGAGAAGAATCAGTTCCTTCTCTCGAAGCCCTCCGTGTTTATTGTAGATCCTTCCTATGAGGCGTAGCGTGTTATCTACTGTTGTTTGTAGTGCTTGCAAGGTACGCTGATTTGCTCCGTTGCTTTGAAGGTGAAGGCCTAGCACCCTTATCCTGTCTACCTGGGGTATGGAGTGCCCTTCAACTGTGAGGTCGATATTCGGGGGCGATGTCCTGAAGCGTCTCGTGGGGGGCAGAAGGAGAAGCTCTGATTTGGTGGCGGAGCACCTAAGGTTCAATTCGCGCCCTACTTGTTCGATCTGGTCAATGGCTGCTTGGAGGGTGTCTTGGATGTGCCCGTCCGAACCTCCGGTCATCCACAGCGTAATATCGTCCGCGTACAGTGAGAATCGGAGGTCGGGAATCTTCTTGAGAGCGAAAGATAAAAGTCGCACAGCCAAATTGAAGAGGAGGGGGGAGAGTACTGCCCCTTGGGGCGTACCAGTGCTTCCTAAACGTATCTGACCTGATTGTTCGCTGGCTAATTGCAGCGTTGCAGTGCGCTTCGTCAGGAAGCTGCATATATAACGGTAGATTCGCTCTCCACAGTTTATACTGTTAAGTTCGCGTAGAATGGCCAAGTGGGACACATTATTGAAGGCTCCCTTGAGGTCGAGGCCGAGCAACGCTCTTGTGTCACGTGCGTCGCTCGGTTCAATGATATCTTGTTTGAGCCTTAGCATGACATCCTGGCAAGAAAGAGACTTGCGAAATCCAGTCATTTCCGAGGGGAACAAGCGATGATCTTCGATGTATTTGGAAAGGCGTAGGTGGATTACGTGCTCCAAGATCTTCCCTATGCATGAGGTGAGAGAGATGGGACGGAAGTTATCAACGTGAATTGGTTTATTCGGCTTGGGAATGAAGATCACCTTGGCTGCTTTCCATTGTTGGGTATCTCGCCCTCTTCGAGACATTGGTTGTAATACTCGGTGAGTTTGCGTATGGATTGCTCATCGAGGTTGCGAAGCGTCTTATTTGTCACAGAGTCTGGACCTGGTGCCGTGGTCGTTCGCAATTGGTTGAGGGCATGTCGAACCTCCGCTTCTGTGAAGGGGCTGCAAAGTTCCTCATTGGGTTCACCAGTATAGTCGGGCATGGGTGTTTGCGTAGGAGGGGGCATATGTTTGGAAGCCAAGTTACTGAACATTGTCGGCAGGTCCGCTGCATGTTCATGTAGCAGTTTATTGATCTGGTGGTTATTATGCGTCCTAGATGTGGTGGGGTCGAGCAGGTGCCGGAGCAATTGCCAGGTCTTTTTAGTGCTAAGATGACCATGCGCTCCTTCGCAAACCTGAGTCCATTGCTGTGCCCTCAATTTGATAGCATATTTTTCAATCTGAGAGTCCAATTTGGCGATTCTGATTCGGAGTTTGTGATTGTAACGGGCTGTTAGCCATTTCCTGAGTAAGGCTTGCTTCGCTTCCCACATGTGTAGGAGCTTCTAATCAATTGTTGCCAAGGGTGTATCTAACGGGAGAGTGGTGGTATGGGCATCTACATCTGCTTGTAAAGCGTTCGCCCATTTCTCTATGTCGGTAATGTCTTCTTCGTTGGTGTTGGAGCGAGATTTTCTGAATTCCGTCCAATTGGTAAGCCTTAGTGGTTTCATGGCCAGTGGTCTGTGCTTGAAATTTACGCGGAGTTCGAGGATGTAATGGTCGCTTCCTAAGTTGTTTTGCAGGTTTTGCCACGTCGCTGAGTGATGCAGTGAGTTAGGGTGAGGTCGGGGGATGCATCCCTACTGACGCTATTTCCTAGCCGGGTAGAAAGAGTAAAGTCATTGTGGATGGTGAAACCTTGATTCTGTACGTGCTGCCACAGAGCTCTTCCCTTAGGGGTAGATGCAGAGTGGCCCCACATTTGAAGGGGGGCATTGAAGTCGCCCATTACAACTAGCGGCTGTTTATTGGCGTTAGCTTTGGCTTGAGCAAGCATGTGCTCAAAGCGGTGTTGTCGAGCATTGGGAGGGCTGTAAACATTCAACACGTATAGGGTTGGTTGTTTGAGGCTTTTAGGTAGAATTTCGATGAAATCGTGGGGGATGTCAGTACCGCTGAATGTCTCCCATTTAGCAGAAAGGTGCCGTCTAACAAGTACGGCAGTGTTGGGCTTGACTATGTGAGGGTCTTGAAACGTGTTGTATCCTGGTAGAGTTACTTTCCCGTGTGTTTCCTGCAAGGCTATAATATCAGGGAGCTCGTTAAGATTCTGCAGAAATAGTGTAAGATTGGCGCGCTTGTTGCGGAACCCCCTGCAGTTGCACTGCCAGATCACCAGACTACGCGCTGACTTCATTACTATTGGCTTCATTATTATTGTCATTAGTGTAAGGAAACTTTAGATCTAGGGGGGCGGTGGGTCTTAAAGCCTTCTTTAGCTTCAACTTGCAGCTATATTCCAGCAGTATGAGAGCTACACATTACACAGTTTCTTAAATGCTGGGCCACACTGTACGTGTTACATTTTCCACGAAATGCATCACTTTGTCGTACAGAGAAGAAGGTGCGTATAGCAAATACGAGAAAGCCACGACTTATTTATTTAAACAACACATTTCGATCTTTAATCTAACAAAATTTATGATTATCATTAAAATGCTATAATTAATATGCCATTTTTTAAAATTCTTAATTTAATCTAATATCTTACGGCCACACCTAGCCCATTCAACAGCCCTAGAATTACTAGCTTGTTATTGTTCATGCCACTGTAGTTGGTGAGCAAAATTATGTGAGGAGAAAGCAGGCAAGCAAAGATTACATCAAGGTCTTCTCTGTGGGAAGGTGCTGCTGTCACAGTAAATTAGTATAGAACTGAAGGAACTGATGAAGTCTGTTGCCTCTCTTCTAAAGGACAATAGTGCAGGTTCTAAAATGTCAATAAATGTTTTCAAACAGGGTTTAATTGTGTGTTTTGCTCATTCTATTATTGCAGGAAGCATCTTCAAGCAGCAATGCTACATAGCAACAGAGCAGGAGCTCCTGTTCACAGAGATGTGGATTTTGTAGAGGCTACATGCCTGCTATTTTTGGCATATTTTGTTTTCAATATGCCCTATGTGGATGGCGCAGCTACGACACTGGAGTTCTTGCAAAGGTGCGAGACATTCCTATGCAACATTCACTGAGCATATCAATTGAAAGTTTTAGAAGCTACATGTGATGTTTGTTTTTACATTTAACTCTCCATAATGTGCATATGCATTCTCTTAATGTTAACTTGTGAATGATAATATACTCATAAACTTTCTTGCTTGCTTCTTTTACAAAGCTTTTGGGTGCAATATCATGTCAGCTTTCAACAAGAACTCTTCTAAATTTTTCAAAGTACCAGAGGCATATCTGCGTTTTTCAACTGTTGCAACCACATGCAAGTGCATTAGGCTCCTGACCTCTTTTGTTTACTTCTGTTCCACCATTGCTAATTGCACTATCTATAGAGTTTTGTGTGACATGGTTGTATTAGGTCTTATTTGCGGTTAAAAATTATAGCCGGCCGATGACTAGTTTTCTTACTGTAGTGTGCGGAATGGTACTTCTAGTCTTGCTTGTTTGCAAATATGCATGTCTTGCTCTTAATTATCATGTTTCTCTGATGGATAGCCTTTCCTAATGTGTGTCATAAGAAAAGAGCCACACCAGTGACACACTGTGCACCTCATACTAGTGCAAACAGGAACATACACTCTTCTAGGTTTACCTTACAATACAATAGAGATTTATTTCCAGAAATACAAGAGTTCCGGTGGGCATCATAGGCTAAAAGCTATTGGTAAACAGCTTGACTAGTCCTATGGTCCTATACAAGGCATGCATGGTGGTTACATCAAAAATAGCAAGATTGTTAGACACTCAAAATAAATGAATTACATAAATGCATATAACAAGACAGAAAAATTAAAAAGAGACTAAGAGAAAATATATTCGATACATCTGAAAAAAGAAATATATGTTTGTAAGGGTTACAAAATGGTAGCACAAATGGGCTCTGATAAACAATCAGTGATCACATGTTTACAAAATGCATTCGAAGTTCTTTGGATGAGGAAATAATTATATTTCCACTTATTTATTTAAAATATATGGTAGATTATGTTGTAATGACAGTAGGCTATATTTATTACGAAACCAGGGCACATACCACGTGTCGCTATTTCTTGTATTGGCAGAAATTAATTTAGCTGTCAATGATGCAGCAGACACCAAGAAATTTTTGAAAGCAGTATTTGAGAAGTAAAAAGAATTTAGAAGCCGAAAAGTGTATAGATGTTCAACTTTAATAATTTTATGTTTTAGAGAAGCTGGTCGCGTTGTGACCAGAAAACCCACGTTGTCAATGTGCCGAAACACCTTCTTTTAGAAAGAAAGGATTTTCATAATGTTCGTCTTACTTGTGGTCGCCCACAGTAGGGTACAATAATGTAAATGTGAAAAAATCAGGCATAATAAATGTTTAGTTTTGCTTTGGGTGGAAGAAGGCATCGACATCGAGACAAAACACCTGTGATTGCAGACAATTTCTTGCAGATATTTTCAGTATGTTTCTCCCAGGTAAGGTGCGAAGAAAAAGTAACGACTAATATTTTAAGTTCATCAACAATTTGCAGTTCTTTACCAGCACACACTATAGTTTGATTACTTGTAAGAGCTTTATTTCTTGCGTGAAATAACATTACTTTAGTTTTCATAGGATTTATTTTCAGGCAATTAGCGATTGACCATTCAGATCGTTACATTTTTTCATTAATATCTGTGAATTGGGACCAGAAATAAGAAGAGTAGTGTCATCGGCGTATATGATAAATTTTACAGTTTTATCAATTTTAATAATCTCGTTAACGTAGACATTAAAAAGCATAAGACCTCCCTTGTGGCACGCCATTTAGTAAAGGAAGGAAAGACGATTTCTCGTGCTTTATGCAAACCGATTGTTTCCGATCACTAAGGTTGGACTGGAATAACCTTAATAGATTACCTCTAACGCCATTCTGTGATAATTTCCATAGCAAAATTTTATGATTTATACTATTGAAAGCCTTGCTCAAGTCGATGAATAGCGCCAAAGTAAAGAGATTTCTTTCTATGTTTTTTAGTACATGTTCCTTAAGAGTGCGCAAAGCAGTTTCCGTTGACCTGCCATTACGAAAGCCGAACTGAGCACAAGATAGAACGTTTTGTCTGTCGAAAAAATTTGAGACGCGAGAAAAAATGATCTTTCCTAATCCTTTGGAAAACACTGGTATGATTGAGATTGGTCGATAATTTGATACATCATTTCTGTTGCCTCCTTTAAAAAGTACAGTTACCCTACTCATTTTCATTTTCTCTGGTAACACCCCAGACTGTAAAGCTAGATTAAATATATGCGTTAAAGCTGGAGCGATGTATTCTAAAACATACTTTATAGGTTTTATCTGTATATCATCAATGTCAAGAGCTTCACTATTTTTTAGCTTCATAAAAATGCCAAATACCTCGGATTCACTTGCGGGATTTAAAAATAGACTGTTCGAAATGGAAAGAAACGATGACGTATCGGGTGGAGTTTGTTCCGTCTGCTGTGGCACGGTTATACTTCCAAAGTACTTATTGAAATGGTTTGGGAGCGCTAAACCTGATCTTTCTTTGTTATTGTAGATTATCTTGTCTGGTGATGTAGAATGCTTTTTGCGACCAAGAACATTATTGATAATTCTCCACAAAGTATCAGAATATTTACTCGTGGCGTCTGCAAACAGACGCTCATGATAAGCATTCCTAGCACGTCTAAGTTCCGTATTTAATTTGTTTGTGTACTTTTTGAACAGTGCCAGTGCCTCAGGCACACGTGTAGTAAGAAATCTATGGTGGAGTTTATCTTTGTCTTTTATCTTTTTAAGATGTTCCTGCGTGATCCAAGGTTTTCTTATCTTTTTGGTTTGCATAATCTTTTTGAAAGGGAAATGTGTGCTGTAAATTTGTAAAAACGCAGAAAGAAACTTGGAATACGCGGCATTTGCATCACTTATTTCGTATAGGAATGACCAGTCATACTTGCAAAGGTCATGTTTAAAAAGATCCATATTTCTATCAGTCATATCTTGTATTGTAAACACATTTGACTCAGCACAACTTTTTCTCACATTGATACGATATGTCATATACACAGGGCAATGATCACTGACGTGTGACGTCACTGTTCCAGCATGCTCTACAACAGTGCCAATATTCGTAATAAGAATGTCAAGACATGTAGACGAAGACATCGCAACACGAGTTGGTGTAATATTTAGATTAACGATTCCCGCACAGCTAACTCTATTAGTTAATTCTAATGTGGCAGCTGTATTTTCAAGAAAATTAATGTTAGTGTCTCCCCCGCAGACAAGCCGAAATTCGTTAGCAGCAACATATTCCAGTAAATTATCAAAAAAATTCAGAAAGCCATATATATTTCCATTTGGCGGGCGATATACGACCGAAATTATATCGGATAAGTGTTTTAAGTGTTAAAATTTCATATTCGTATGTTGTTGCACAAAATTCTGATACATGTTCGCATTTTCATCCCGACGCGAGATAGATTGCTACACCCCCTCCTCGCCTATCAGTTCGATTTAAAACGCAATCAGCATAGCCATCAAGGTACAGCCGAGCCCTGCTGTCATGATACCATGTTTCGGTTAGCATAATGATATCGCACTTGAAAGAGAACAGATTAAAAAAATTACTAATATTTTCTTGTTTATTGGCTGCAGATCGAGCATTCAAGTGCAGAACGGAAATGCTGAAGTTTTGTTGTAACTGCAAACGATGCGGTAAGATGCAATCATGATATTCCACGGCCATTTTTAGCGATTGTTCCCAGTAGCGCCAGAAACAGCAGACTTAATCCTAGCAAGATCACGCTCTTCCGATATTTGCACAGCATCAGAGCTATCATTTTCCCCTGCATAGATTTTCCCGTTGCTGGTCCACACAGATTTGCATTTATGTTCATATTTCCTTTTCACTGCCATGCCAAGCAGCCTCTTTAGCGCCGGGCACAAGTGTTCATTTACGTACACGGGGCACGTAGATTCTAATCCTATGTCTCTGTTCGTTATTCTTGTTTTCTTTGCTTTTTTCAAGGCGGCGTCGCGTTTGGCTCTAGATTTAAATAGAACCACAATGTTTGTTTTATCCGGGTTGTGATTCAGAACACGGTGATAGCACTCAATGTCAGATGAACTGATAGGCCCATAGATTGCATTGCCTATATCAGACAAAATAATAGCAAGGTCCTCATTTTCTTTCTTCACAACACGCTGTATTTCCAGATTAGCATTTCGTGAGTACTGCTCCGAATGTGTGAGTCGTCTTTTAAGTTCTGCTGCTTTTTTTTCCAGTGCAGCACATTTATCTCGTAGTTCCTCATTTTCGTTTGCCTGACTTGCATTCTTTGAGAGCTCAGAACCCAGCGTTTGCTTCTTTTCTTCGATTGACTCATCCAAAAAGTCAATGGTCTTACTCATTTGGCGCTGCTGATTGCGCACCTCCCGGATTTCATTCCTGAGGTCACGTTTCGATGCATGTTTGAAAGCTTTTTTTGTCTAATTACTTTGAGCAATTCAGTCCTTATCTCTTTCTTTAGCTTTGCGAGTTCCTTAGCCATATCGGCAATGCTACCATACAGCAGCCAGGTGCACGAATCAAGCAAATACAAACTCAAACTTCCAACAAACTCAAACTTGGCATTGGCGACGATACTGTATAAATACAAATGTAAATGTATATGTACAATGGGCACTAACCTGTAGTAAAACAAGCAGTAACCTTTATTTGAGCGCCGCGCAGCGTCGTCACCAATGCCAAGTGAAAGGACGGGTGGCCGGCAGTCTTCTTTTATACCAACGGCAGTATCGCAAGATGCCGAGAGATTGCCTAGAGCTGATGATGGGCCCCACGCTTCCTGGTGGCAGTCAGCCCAAAACTACGTCTTCCGGGCTTTCGTTGTCCACGGCGATGTGCGTGACGAAGATCGATTCTTCCCCAAACGTCGGAATGCCCAGCTCCAGCAATCTGTAGTAAAACAAGAAGTAACCTTTAGTTGAGCGCCGCGCAGCGTCGTCACCAATGCCAAGGAGGTTCAAGGAGGACAGCTTCAAGGAGGACAGCTAAAAAGGAGCTCCTAGGTGCACCACCTGCACATCGGCACTTAGGATTCCCAGAGAAATATCCAACTGTCTAGTGTATGGTGTCTTTCGTTTCCTTGCATGCTTCCTTTCTTATAACAGCTCCTAATGCGTCTTCTTTATTGCCTAATTTTAATTGTGTCTGCCTATATTCCTGAACAGAAACTAAAGCGGACCAGTGACTATTTCAAATTGTAGAGGTTTGATGCTTTTACTCTGACTGGATGGCACACATGTGAATCATAACATCACAAATTAGATATAAACAAAACAGTTGAAGTAGGAATGCTTCTACTTCAAGAAAAAAGAATTGGGCAAAACACATCTATGATGACTATGCCGGTATACAAATAACATTCTTTTCAGATAAAAATGAATATATTGTACGAGCTCGAATTTTTTGCGCGAGATGAAGCCTTAGAGCAAAGTGAACTCAATGCAGGAACGAGGGCAGAGTGAGGTGGCACAAAAGGTTTCTCTGTTTTATAACGCATGTGGTGTCACATACACGCATTGTAGGTGGAGCCTGATTCTCAAAATTGGTTACCGGAGCAAGTAAAGTTTCGAGAACCTGACCAGTGGGACAGAGATTCTATTCTACCTGGCGTCACAGATTTTGGAGGATTTCTTTTTAATTTAAGAGCACAGTGGGGAACTTGGTTATGCCTGCATTGTTAAACTGCAATACCTGCAAGATCGGTGTACAATTTTAGACTGCAAAATCTTTGGGATTGACTCATATTTTTTATTAGATAGCCAGAAAGAAAAGTAATCTGACAATGCCAAGAATGCAGTTTACAATGAGTTTTTGTGTCTGATGTGTTTACTTACTTTACAGGCAGATATTTTACATAAATCCTTTGAATGGCAGCATATGCCAAGGTGGAAAGAAGTCGCGCACAAATGTGGATATGAAAGTTGATATGAAAACTCGCGCAGAAGCTGCGAATGAATCAGTGAACCTGTGAGTATGTGCCCTTTATATTTTACCGATACCTTGCGATTTTGGCCGAATATTATTTTGATTGTTGCTTCATACTCTCCATTTTTATTGTTAATTTGTATAGTCTGTTTATTATCACACCAGGGGGTTATTCTGTAAGGGTCCGCCTAGTTGAATGTCCATTTCAGCCGCCGCTGATTGGCTGAACCAGTATGAGTGAAGAGGAGACAGGCTGATGGCACCTGTTTCATTTTTGCTTGTTCATCTCCAGCCAAACGGCGGTGTGCGAAATAAACAGTCGACTAGGTTGACTCTAACACAATAACACCCTTGATTTGCCATTGTGGCTATGGCATTTTGCTGCAGACTAGGTCATGAATTCGGTTCCTAGGCAGCCATATTCTTATGGGCAAAGAATGAATAACTGCTCGTGTACTTAGGTTTATCTGCATGGTAAAGAACACAAAGTGGTAAAAGTAAATTCAGAGCACTTCATTACACCATTACTTATGACAGACCGTGTTGTTCTGGCGCGTTGAATCAAATGATATCTCAACAATATGCCTTTGTGTGAACATGCCAGTGGTTGATAACCAAGGCTGGGACAAAAGAAAAGTCGCAAGAGATTTGTTCATTGCTGGCTTGTAATAATATGCCTTTATTCAGCAACCTGTACATGATGAAGAGTGTTAGTACATGTGGGACTGTAAACTAAACATACTTCTGTTACAGTTGGAGAATCTCAGTTCATAAAAGCCTTCTGGTAATTTTCAGGATGGGCATGTATGAAGACGAAATTACTTAGTTTGCTTCGGCTAATTTAGCGGCAAAGTGGTGTCACAAAATTCACTACGCCTCCTGTCATCACAATCTGTTTATGTCCACTGCTAGACAAAGGACTTTCATAGCTACCTCCAGTTAACCCCGGTCAGAAACACATGCTGAATCCTGTGTTAAATATGTTTATTCTAAAACCATCTTGGATTTTTCCATGATTTGCATTTACGTTATTATATAAACCAACACTGCAGTGGATAGAGGGACTGAGGCTGGTTATATAAAATTAAGGGGACAACAAAGAGATGGGTAAGCGTTGCTGGTTTTTTTTTGCTCTCCTTCTCCCGCCTCGCCCACCAGTCGCTCGAAGTATTTATTTCGCTTGCCGACAGGTGCCGCTAGTACCTCAGCTAACAGTAAGCTTTGCTGTATTTTCATATTAAAAGAAAAAATAACAGCTCTAACCAAAGTGGCTTGCTAAGGCAAAAATTGTATGGGCTTGACGACATTTTCTTTTGGTCAAATAATTTTTATTGGTAAAGGTAGTCTACATTGTATTGTATTCTGCAAGATCCAAAGACTGATCTCATCAGTATTGAGCTCATCAGTATTGGCACATCAATGTGCCAAAATGGCCCAAACACAAAGGAAATTGCAATCCAAAACTTCACACTAACGTACAGGTGCTGGGGTTTCAGTGTGAAATAAAATAAAAAGAAAGTTTTGCCCTAATTTTATCAACCTGTCATGAGATTAGGGAAAGTAGGGTTTTAAAGTAATCTTTTTAATCTACACTGATTTAGTGTTTCTGTTTAGTTTATTTGATTTTCCCTGTACACATTGATTTTATTGCATATTCACGTTATTGTTTACCTAATAAAATTGAGCTCTTCCAATTTTCTACATCTTCTTTTCTACACTGTGTAGTGAGGGCCTCGAAATGAGCAGTCTTGATCAATCAGTAGTATAAAAGCGTCGAACACCGTTTTTCATATACAGACACCGTTTTTCATATACAGAAAAGTGCCCGGCAACTTTTTAACTTGAGCCGTATACTGAGAAATTTTTCTTTACAGTGTAGCACTAACATTAAACTAATTTGAAAGCTCCATGCTCCTTAACTTCCATGGACCTTTGACATGGCCGTATGACTAGGGTATCGGTCCCTTCGTGCGATGTTCTTTATTTCTTTTCCTCCTCTCACTTCATAGGGGCTTGTGAATTCCCCCCCCCCCCCCCCCCCCAGCGCAAGAATTTTCTTCCAGCCGGCGACGGTGTTACGGTGCTACGCGCGTGCTGCGCAGTAGCCAGGTCAACATGACCGTGAAAAAGCCGGCTACAGTGGACTGGTTTCGCGAAGTGAACAATGTGACACGTGAACGACGCTAAGCGTGGTCACTAAAACGCGTCGTATCAGCAAGGTCAGCATTTGCGTCGCTCAAATTATGCTGTCTTGTGTGCTCTCCCGGCGGCGCACAGTTTGATTACTTAAGTTAGTGTGTTGAACGAAGACACGACACTTGTGAGTAATTAGCGTTGTAAGGGCATATCGTATGGATTGTTCCGAAGGAATGAACGATCAAGGCTGCGGTGTTTGTTACATTCGGCTGACAGCTGAAACATTCTTTCATTTAAGTGGAACTGCCATATTGACCTTCATCCATAGCGCGCGTATACGCAACTCCTCCTGTTTTGAATCTGCCTCAGTGATAGTTCTGACTTTAGATCTATTAATTATCCGCAAAATAAGTGGTAAAATACTTATCGGGAAAGCAGTTCGGGCAAGAAGACACAATCGCTACAATGATATTCACTGTTCCGTAAGTAAAGACGCAACCAAGGACGGAAGAAAGCTTCAGGATAGGAAAGGGCGTCACTTGCAACTAGTTTATTTACAGCAGAAGGAGTCACATTTGTAGGAGAAGGTGGCCATGTGCGCGCGTACGTTTGCGCGCATAATAGTTGGCACCGTTATC
>NC_051154.1:429898949-429992859 GCF_013339745.2 Dermacentor silvarum
TTTCCGCACACAGCCACCAGCACCACGATGCCGAAGAGTAGTGCGTACGCTAATTGCGTCCCTGCCGACAACACCCACTGTCGCTCGCGTTCGACCTTCGGGCCCGCGGTCAAGTTGGCGGGGAGGAGGCCAAGTAGTGCGGACAGGTTGTCGCGCAGTTCGAGGGTCAGTGAAGAGTTGTCGAACGAGCCGATGACGTCTTCTAACAGGGAAACCTGCATAGCTGGACGAGTAACTTCGCTGACAGGGATACAATTGCGGGAGGCACGACCTCAGCGCCAAATTCTCTCGTGTGACTATTCTTGTCTTATCTCAAAAATATTTGGAATAACCAAACAAGCCACCGAAGTTGAGGA
This sequence comes from Dermacentor silvarum, assembly GCF_013339745.2. Classification (NCBI taxonomy): domain Eukaryota; kingdom Metazoa; phylum Arthropoda; class Arachnida; order Ixodida; family Ixodidae; genus Dermacentor; species Dermacentor silvarum. The sequence continues at coordinate 429,899,306 of NC_051154.1, forward strand.
GATTTCAATGGACGCCCCTGCTCTGATGCACAGTGAGATTCTCCTCTCCAGAATTGGCTTCGTTAGGGTGAAAGTTCCGCTTTTGAACTATGACGCTGGCCTCGGCTTTCATTCCAGACGGTGTTCCTAAAATGTACAGGAGAACCGTCTTTGGAAACTCCCTCTGTCTGTGAGTTTCTGCGTCAACACAGTTTATTCCTGCATGCAAAGAAGCATCATACAAGTGGCAAAAGAGTATTGCTAAAGCGTGTACACATGACTTAGATTAAAGAACTTGCCACGTGAGTGCATCACACCAAGGGTTTCTTCAGGGGCAGAGAGTGTTTTGCAGGTACTACAAGCTTCCTGAACAAAACTTTTGCGGTAATTTTTCGAGGCCAGTCAACCTAGCTCGGAATCCAGCAGGGAAGCACTGTAAAAGAAAGAAGGTATGTGCTCAATGAAAGCACTTTCGTCATTCCTAAGTCTCGAAAAACACAGTCTTGAACAATATGCTTGACTATTTACAATAAATGTCCCGATTCCTAACGAACCAAGCCTCCTCCTGAAACAAGGAAAACTTTCTTTTACCTGGTCTCTATTTCCACAATACAAAAAGAGTTACAACTAGGATGCAAAAAAAAAAAAAAATAGCACAGCTACAACCTCTGTCAGTGTTTTCTTTGCTCTCTCTCGAGTAAGTGCTTTCAAACAAAATACAAGTCTGGCATCGATGAGCCGACAAGAAAAAGAAACGCTGCCAACTGCTGGCGGGGGTGAAAAATGTTTTTCAATAAAGTCCTGAAGCTGTTTCTTTGATAAAACTTGATAATATCTCTTTTTTGCGCTGAATTACAGTATCTGAGAAGGGTACGATATAAACTTATAACCTCTACATGAGAGAAAGTTCAGGCAGCTCAGTATGGATAATCGACGGAACTGACTTTTCGCGAAAAGCACCAGTTCTGGACTACTGCTCCCGGGCAGCCGTAAACGTGCTACACTTTCATTGTCCGTTGTCGCCGCAAGTTGGGCCAAAGAGCCCGTTGCCGCCTCGCAAAGTTTTAGCACACACTCGCACGACTCACATGGTTGCACTCTTCCAAGAAGTCCAAAGCTGCGCTGTCTCTCACAAGAGATATCGCAAATTCCTAATCGCAAAGCAAACTGTTCTTCCGAGTTCGTGCAGTTCAGATCAGCCAGCGATCACTTCATGACACTGCACAGCGCCCTTCTTCATTTCCCCCGAACAGCTCGCACTCGGTCGCTGCAAGACGTCCGACCGCTGCGGTGCGCAATCGTCGAATACCAGCAGTTGCCGGAGAAGCGGAGACGCCAGCGCTCGAGACGCCGGGTCAGAGCGCGCGCTCTCTCTCTCTTTCTCTCTAGTAGCGCCTGCCCCTCGTCACGACGACTTCATAATGACGTAACGCTACGTCGCAGATACGTCACGTGCAGACGCGAACTTCTCACCGGCGGCTTTGGCGCCAGCTTGCTGGCGAAAGAATGATAGAAACGCGCGGAGAAGAAAGGGAAGCGAAAAGGAAATCTCTCTCGCGTCTCCATCACTTCTGGGAAGGGGCCCGGCGCTGCGCCGATAGTTGTGGGTAAATTAAAGGACTGCTTTATCTCGGTCTCCTAGCCCTCCCTGCTCGGCCAGGAGACGCAAGTTTACTGCGCTTATTAAAGACCCGCTGTTGGGCTCCGAAGAGGGAGATAATAAAGCACTACGAGGGAACGCTGCAATTATTGAATTGCCGATTGCTAACAGCTATCACAGTGCCATGACTAAATGAAAGCAGGGCACCCTGAACAAGGATCCGCACAGTACAGTGGCCAAAGTACAGTCGAATGACTGATTTGCATGCTCAAAGTAACGGAATACCGGCATCAGACACAAATGAGCGCTCCCTATGGTCTTCACTTGGCGGGGAGAACACGATAAAAGCCTCTTTTAAATGAAAGTCACAGCTGGATGACATTATTCAGTATCAATAAGCTGCAACAATGACGAACCCATGCTTTGAAATGAATTTTTTGGGCGCCTTCCCGCCGAAAGTGAACATTAATGGAAACGCTAAGGTAGACAGATATCTTGTACTGCACACACGCGTATATTTTTACCTATGCACTGAGGTGTCAAATGGTCTACTGGGACAATGAGACATAAACATTAAGTAACTGGCTGTGTGACAACAATTTAAGGATTAACGCTGGCATGATTACAACAGTGGCTCGACGGCAATAATAAGTGGCCTTTCTTCGACCCCTCGTGATATCTAATACTGAAAAATAAGTTATCTGTTAAAAATATTAGTGACAGTTTGAGGTGAAGTTCGAAGTCACGCACAGTAACTAATATTGGTAAACAAAGTGCATTATTGGAGCTGCGGTTGTTCTGAATGTTTCCAGTTTTCTAGTTTTGTATTTATTATTTTTTATTTTTCTTAATAATCCGCTACGTCAAGCGGCTCTTGGACAAAAGAAGGGTTGAAGAGAGCAACAAAACTTGCGGTGTATCCAAATCATCAGCGCAATACGAAAAGTTCATTTATGCTCTTATACCGGCGAAAATGTGTTTGCGTGATCACTCCAGAATCACTGAATCTACACGGGCTCAATCAACGTCACTAATACTAAGTTCAATCATACTGTATCCAGATTAGACGGAATCGCTAAGTAGAATTCTACGTACTGTGCAGTAAATTGACAATAGTACAAAGTTGAAATATGCTGCAGGATTCCAGATAACTTATGGGCGTTGACGTTTATTGTCTTCACGAAATGACAAAAGTAGATCTTTTTGTGTTTCAGAAATTTCCTCAGTGTAATTTACGATTGCACATTTCGATGCTGTGTTTCTTGGCTACTTGGTTTTTGTGTATACGCCGTTATATATCAATGTCAGAATATGTTTGATGTTTATACAACAATTATTTCTCAAACATGCCCACAACAGCTATCCATTTTTTTCTCAACGTTCAGACTCTTATCAATCTGTATTGCGCGTTTCTTGATAATGTTGGATGTCTTCAATTGGGTATTTTCAAAAGTCAATATGTTAGCTTACAGCTATACCAGTTTACGTGCTTGGATAGCTAACCTCGGAGGCTAAATGCAAAAACACCCACGCACGTTGTAGTGCACGTTAAACCCCCTCAGGTGGTGTAAATTATTCCGGAGCCCTCCACTACGGCGTGCCTCATAATCAGAGCTGGTTTTGGCACGTAAAACCCTAGAAAGAAGAAGAACATGTATAGTTAACCAAGTATATGAAAATTCTACGAAGACCATTCGCACAACATTTAATATATTTTTGTTATTTCGCATTTCGTCCTCATTTCGATGTAAACAAAAAAAACGCGTTTTATCACTAGTCGCTTATTGCTTGTTTGTGCAGTACACTACTTGTAAAGAAAAAACCTTAAAGAGACGTGGTGGAATGACGAATGCATGACAAAACAAAATTAAGGTGCGTATTATGCTTTTTCTACACGCAACATAAAGCTGGTGATGGGCTTGTAAAAAATAAAAATAGGTGACAGTCCTGTACCGTGAAAGTATCACAGGCACTGAATTAAACCAAATAAATCGGGCAGGGTAAAAGAGACTTTTCGGAAAAGAAATTAAAAAAAAAGTATTTACAATCATCAAACCGGGGCCAACTGACAGGTCGCCAGTTGATTATGATTTCCAAAAATTAGATTGATTGCACACTATATTATATTGCAGCGCCTGTACTGCGATGAAGAAGAGGACAATGTGAGTATGCACGAGCGTTTTTATCAAGGCGCAGTGAAGAAGTTGCGATAGCACGCGGTATTAAAAGGGCGACCTGCCCTTCTTGATCAGTGCTCTGTGACCTTTGTTTTTGACGTTGCGACGCTGGTTGGGGTGCTGGAGCCGGCAACAGATTGCATCATTGTCGCAACCGATCACCTTATGCGCTAAGTGGAGACTAAAGCTACGCAGCGGGGTAAAGCAGCCGAAGCTGCTCATTTTTTTTTTATCGACAACGTCGTCCTTAGGCACGGCGCCCCAAAAGTAGTCATCACAGACAGGGAAACTGCCTTCACTGCAGAACTCCTTGACTCGGTTCTCAGGCTGAGTGGTACAAGCCACCGGAAAACAACCGCATATCATCCCCAGAGCAAGGGACTAACCGAGCGCCTTAATAAGACCCTCGCAGAGAAGCTATGCAAGCACGTCAAAGTGTAACATAAGAACTGGGATCAGATTTTGCCTTACGTAATCTTCGCATACAATACTGCTCGACTAGAAACTACCCGAGTGACACCGTTCAGCTTAGTCCACGGTCGCGAACCCACGACGACGTTGGATGCCATGCTGCCGCCGGAGTGTGACGACGTACCTACCGACGTTCACGAATTTCCTCAGTGCGCCAAAGAAGCCTGACAGCTTGCCCGCGTACGTATCTGCCATCAGCAAGGCCAAGATGCAAAACGGTACGACCTTCGACACAGGTCCGTTTTATACTCTCCCGGCGACAAAGTATGGGTTTGGATACCCATACACCGTCGTAGACTTTCCGAAAAACTACTAAGACGATACTTCGGGCCATACAGAGTGATCCGACGCCTGAGCGACGTGAGCTACGAGGTCGTTCCTGGCAGTGACAATAGCTCCAGTCGCCGCAAGCACTTACCCGAAGTGGTGCATGTGGTGCGGATGAAGCCGTACCTGTCGAACTTATAGTTTCGTTACTTTCTTCTTTTTTGCGTGTGTTACTGTGTGCCTTTATACGCCGCCCTCCTACGCTTAAGTTGCCCATCGGGACGATGCTTCCTTCGGAGGGAAGTAAATGCCGCGCCTGTACTTCGATGAAGAAGAGGAGAATGCTAGTACGCATTAGCGTTTTTGTCAAAGCGCAGCGAAGAAGTCGCGGTAGCGTGCAGTATTAAAAAGGCGACCTGCTGCTGTTTCTCCTGATCAGTGCTCTGCGACGTCTGTTTTTGACGTTGCGACAAAATGCTCATTCTTTACTAACGAATTGTAGAAGGTCCATCCGGTGTTCCTTCTTCCTTGAATTTCTTGTTTGCTTACTTACTTGAGCTTCACTTGGCTCTGTCACACTTATTTCTTGTAACTGCAAGGCTATATATACCAAACGAAAGAAACTGAAACAAAGGGTTAGTTGACAAATCTTTCTCTTTTACAAAAGGTATCGAAGAATATTAGAGACGTTGCATGAGATATATTCTATATTTATTTTTCCCGAGCACCTTCAGGTTTGACTGGAAGGCGTTTAAAGTACCAGAAGATGTGTAGACAAGCGATTCTGAGAGCACGCCTTGAGCATAGGAAAGAATCGCCCGTGCACCGTGAATTGTGTGCACGTTAAAGAACCTCAGGTTGTCAAAATTAACCCTGAGGTACCCACTACGGCGTACCTCATAATCATAACGTGGCTTTGGCATGCAAAAAGCCTAGAGTTCAATTATATTAGGACCCGCCGGGGTGGCTCAGTCAGCTAAGGCGTTGCGCTGCTGAGCACGAGGTAGCGGGATCGAATCCCGGCCGCGGCGGCCGCATTTCGATGGAGGCTAAATGTAAAAACGCCCATGTGCTTGCGTTGTAGTGCGCGTTAAAGAACCCCAGGTGGTCAAAATTAATCTGGAGCCCTCCACTACGGCATGTCTCATAATCGGAACTGGTTTTGGCACGTAAAACCCCAGAGAGAAGAAGAAGAACAATTATATTAAGAAATAATGAACGCACGCATTTGTCTGAGCATGTAAACTGTTGCGGTTGTTAGGCACGATTTCAAGAAGTGAAGATACTTGGCAGAATAAGCAATGAGTATGCCCGCTTTTCACTCAAGTATTTAACATAAGAAAGAGGGGGGAGGGCTGCGTCAGCGAACTTTCTGTTTCGTTGTAAGCGACAGAAATCAGGGGCGCTATAACGTAAAATGATTCCGAACTGTTTTGATTCCAATTTCTGCAAACAGCCTCCACGAGTGGTCAAAACATTTTCGGGCCACTCCTAACTTCGCCTGTCTGTCACGCGACGTCACAAAAACCGCGATAGCTGCCCATCTGATATAACGTGTACGCACTGATTACGCATGCTTAAATCGCGCAAAAGAAAAATAGCCATTCCTGATTCGACGCCTTTTCACCATTAGCCCTCCGCTATTGGTCCAATGTTTTCTGGCTACGCCCACTTCGCCTGTCTGTCACGCGACCTCACAAAACCGCGCAAACTCACCACGTCAAAGTGAGGTGTACACGAAAAAAGGCTATAATATGCCGATCAAAACGGAAAATTTTTCTGAATAGCCACAGACTGCCCCGTTCCGAAAGGAATAGAAGATTGCTGCCCACCGATCGCTCAGGCCCTCGCTACTCGCCCCTGCCGTTGAGCATGTATTTTTTGCGCATGATAAACCTTTTTGCGTGGCAGTAAAACGTTATCGAGCCATTTCGACATGCATACGACGTCGCTCTGCCAACTCTTCCTTGCTGAGGATCCATTTTCGCGGCATCCTTATCCTTTCGTTGCACGCCCCCGCGATTTTCGACCAGCCACCGCAAGATAAGTAAGGTGAAGCGGACCAATCGGAGAAGCCGGCACCACCCACCTCATGCGGTTATCTATTTTCGCTGTGCCCCATTGAAACCCTCTCCACTAGAGCCTGCTCCTCACCTCTTGTCAGCCCAATTAGCTGACAAGAGTGCACAAGAGTCCACAAGACCGCTGAGTGTAGACAATTTTATTGGTTTTGAAAGCGAACAAAGGTGACTTCCTATAAACGAGGAGAGTGTTTGATTGGGTTGTTCAGACAACGCTGCTTGTCACCGCCCGATGCTCGCGTCGGTGGATACGTAAATTTGACGTCAGACGTTTGGAATCATTTTACGTTATAGCGCCCCAATTCCTTTAACGCATCTGTGCATCCGCGTGCCCTATATATATATATATATATATATATATATATATATATATATATATATATATATATATATAAAGTGCTGGCACACGTAGACAAAGCAACAATTAATTTGACTGTAGCAGTTGACAAGCAGGTGACAGTAGCGCTTGTCCCATGTCTACCCTCTTCTATCGTGGCATGCATGCTTTTTTGGGGTGGAGGGGGGGGGGGCGGTGAAGAATAAATTTGCACCAATTACGCCCGCTGAAAGTTTTGTAGCGCTAGCTACACTGGCCTAGCCAAGCCCGTTTCGCGCGGCGCATCAAGAGCCGTGCTGCGCATGCGCAAGGATCAGTGATGTCACACGACTTGCGCACAGGAGCCACCGGAGCCGGCACCTCTCGCGCACTCCTCCGCCGCCGCGCGCGACTCACCCCTGCCGGTCTGCGCATTCCAGAGGAGTGATGTCGTAGCCGTGGTAGACGCACTGGCGCCGGCGCGCGCTCGCTGTGCAGTGGCCATCTGACACTGCGCTGGAGCCGCTGCGCTTCTGACTGGCGTTTGCCAGTGTGGTATAGCCATGGAGAAGGAGAGCGCAAATGCTGCTCAACAGCGCAGAAGAACGGAGAAGCTTGACTCATCGGATCCCGAAGTAGTTGCCTGGCAATTAGCGGTTGAGCGTAGGAGACAACCAGGAAAGCTAAGAATGATCAGCTGAACCTTTGCTAACGCTACGTATATCCTGGCATAGCCGAGCTAAGCCACTGCAACTTTTTTATTTATTTTTTTATTTTTTACGATCAATACGGTTCATTTACACAGGCCGCGTTGTCCTCCCCTTCGCCTTCACCATAAGATGATGAATACTAAAATGATGCCTGCAAACCACACTGTGTATTACACTTAGGACCGAGCTATTTGGCAATAATTTATTATGTATAAATACGGTAGCACAAGACATTAATAATGAAGCAAGCAGCACAGGCGGGTCCCGTTTCCTTCCTTGTCCTCATCTTGTCTTACGCTGCCGTACTCATCATGTAAGACCTTTGTTCTGATCACGCTGTGGATAACAAAGCCGCGGCAAACCGGCTTAGAGTATTGCATGGCATGTTGATTCCCTTATTAAAGCCATTCATCGCAGACTGGTTCAGTGTAATCAAACAATAAATCATAACCTGTTGGCTGCAGCTACAGCTCGCTCATATATGGGTAGGTCTAAAGCACACAGACCTGCAAATTGAAAGGGCATGCATTATATTGGGCGGTTTCCCTAGAGTAATGTAACACCCATCTATTTGCAGCACATTTGATCTTACGTATAAATGTCGGGCAAACGCGCAAAGCGAAGCCAAATGAGCGCTTACATGCTTGAAATGTAACCAGCATCAGTGAGATTCCAACTCATGTCGCTCAACCACATCACTGAGCGCTACGCACTGCGCGCGCAACATTCGCGTTATATTTGTGCAAGGGTCTGAGGTTCACGAATACTGTGAGAGTGGCGCCGCCTGTTCGGCTCTTCCGGAAACCAGAAGAAGAAATACTGCAGTGGACGAGGACAGCGTTGCATATATCGCAAAGAAGTTGTTCTTGAGAAGATCTGTGAGTGCCTACTACTGCTGTCGCAGGAAATATCGCTGCATCCTGATTTTTATAATGATAAAATAAAACCGTTTGCATAAGCATTCTATTTTCCGTGTGAGTGATGTAACCATGGCTGAAACAAAGTAGCTATAGGAGTGAGCACGAGGTCACGCAGCCACCATTCGTGCACCATTTATCCGTTAGCTCTTCCCTTCGATTTTGCTCTCTCCCGTGCCTGAAAACGTCGGCCCTATACGTGACCCTCAGCCTGGTGGAGACGGCCAAGTTTTTGGTTACCGGTGAGTTTTAATCGTTGCCTACGTGTTTGGGGGTACTTTGCCAAGCGTTCTGTACACATCTTATACTGGAGGGTACCACTGAGCAAAATAGGTTTGTTTAACTTCAGAAAAATAACTAGAGGCCCCTTATGCTACAACTAAGACGACTTGAAGGCCAATGCCCGAGCACCGCTAGCTCAATGACCCGTCCTTATTACACCAAACTTGTCATCCTTACTTCACCAAACTCGGACAGTGACGCAGCACTTTTTTGCTGAGTCATCGTCACTGTGAACCCATATTTTGCAGTCATTTTTGCAAGTAATCCTTTATTCACCTAACTGGGGCCGTGACTCAGCACCATCATCACTCTGAAACCACAATATACAGTCATTTTTGCAAGTCATCGTGTTTTTTTGCAATACACCCTTAGCATGATTCACCAAACTCGAACAGTGACACAGCACTTTTTTTGCTGAGTCGCAGTTACTTGAACCCTCAGTTCTCACGTACATTTTTTTGCAAGTCACTCCCCCACTCCATAACCCCTCCATTCACTCTTCATTCATCCTATCCCTGCTTGGTTCCCCTTCATTCCCTCTATCACCTCGGATTTACTTCCATCACACTTGGTTTACTCTATTACTCGAAATCTCCAATTTTCATCACTCTTGATTCACCCTATCACCACTTGATTCCCCTTGATTACCTCTTAATTCACTGTCATTTACTCTTAATTATCTTAGCTCATTCTATGTCATCATTACCTTTCGTTTGACTCCTATCACCCAACTAAACATCTTTCATTCAAAACAATTCACTCTTCATTTACCTCACTGTACACCCCTTATCACTTCAATTCACTTGCTTAATCCTTCTTCCACCCTTAATCGCGGAAGACCATTTTGTATCGACGACGCGGTTTGAAACGGCCTTGAAACAGAGACCTCACCATGAGACATATATGGCTTTCGCCTTAAAACTTAAAGCTACACAGCGCACTTATCACAAACGCTATATAAAAAGTTACGTGGTACTGAAAGGCTGTAGCGTGCCTTTATCGCCCGGGTTCTCGTGGAGGCGCTGCGAATTGCTGTCTGGCTGCGGTTTCATTGCTCACTACGTCCAGTTGTTCCGGCCATCCACCTCAGGCCGCAAAACCTTTATCTTTTTAAATCTTGGGCGCTGTTGTAACTTGTGACGAGAAAAAAAAAATTAGCGTAGATGGCACTGGAGGCGCAATGCTAAAGAGACAACGGAGCTGATGGGCACGTAGCTAGTCCTGGCTTTTGGGATAGGCAAAGCCCTACCAAGTCATCTCAAGCATTTCCTGAATTTATTGAGTATTGATCAATTATCGATTAGCTATTGATTGGCTATCGTTTGGCTATCGCAAGGTATGGGCCACGTATTTGGGCTAGGCTAAGCACTAGCAAGTCATCCCCAGCATTTCCCGAAATTTATTGATTATTGAATTTTGATCGATTACTGTTTGCCTATTGATTGGCTATCGATTGGCTACCGATCACTGACTAAGCTTAAGTAATCCCAACCATGCTTAGCTAGACTTAGCTATGTTCAGCTTCGCTAGTTCACAGGGGTATCTCTCATTGCGCTTGGACCCTTTCTGCACCAGCGCCAGGATCGGCCCACATTTTCAGTACACGACCCACGACTTACGGCCGGCTTAAACAGCTCCGCTTTTAATAATAAAGGCTTCTGTTGGAGATACAGGGCTTCGTGACTAAGCGGGGTTGACTGGCGTTCATCATCATCTAAGATAAGAATGAGACTGGCAACCCATCGTCAGAAAGTGACTTGTCATCTTCGATTATTTCGCAATGATGCGACTCCGACGCTGAAAAACGACGCTGGGATATACAGGAAGGCTCCGGAGGTCATATTATTGTTTCTTTTTTTTTTCTTTTTTTTACGTGTCCGTGACGAAAGATTAGGCAGCTTTAGAATAGTGTTTGTCGCCTTACGTAGGTTAAACGTAAGCACCTTTGCAGGATGTTACGGTGCGCGTCCTTTGAAGACTTTCAGTTTACCGTACGGGAACGCAAACGAGGGGGCGGGGGGGGAGGGGAAAGGAAGACGTTATAAATCAGGGCGTCATCTGGCGCCTCGTGACAAACGTATCCAAGCCACGTCCCATTAGAAAGCATCCTGTTGTTACCATGCGGACGCGTCGTGTTAGATATACGGGCGCTGGAATCCCTGAACGATCTCAGAAATTGGACGCGCTCTGCGCTCATAACTAACGTTTCAGGTGAGTTTACAGGAAGCGAAAGCTAATTTCAATAGTTACTGGGGATCAACGCCAGTGAGAGAGTAGCCATCACGAAAATTCATGTTGGAGCGGGAGCCATGGTTGGTGCCATGCTCGACAACGCTGTTTGTTAGCGTCCGTAAACATTACGTACGTTATCATAGCGCACATAAACGATAAAAACCCAATAACGTTCCGAGCATGCGCAGTGATGACAATGCTATTTCTTTACGTACGTAATGCGTTTACGCTTGGTTGCAAGCGCTAAACTAAAACTATATATTAGACTATGTTCGGCAGCTTTATTGCAGCATTTCATAGTTGTATTTGTGGCAGTAATCTAAGCTTCTGTAGCTAAACGGAAAAGACAATTTGCAATGTGGGTGCTCAACCGCAGCAATGCGCCTGTTGGTATACCATGGTAAAATATTTTAATTAGCGCAAGGACGAGGGAAGAAATTTAAAACAGCGAAAGACAGAGCGCTAACTTCCAACAAACTTTATTCATGAAACACTGTGAATGAAAAACGAGTGAATGAAGCCCTAACTGCCATTCACTGGTGCCTTGACCTCAGAACCCGCCGCGGTGGCTTATGGGCTATCGTGTTGCGCTGCTGAGCACGAGGTCGCGGGATCGAATCCCGACCGCAGCGGCCGCATTTTGATGGGGGCGAAATGCGAAAACGCCTGTGTCCCGTGCATTGGGGGCACGTTAAAGATCCCCTGGTGGACAAAATTAATCCGAAGTCGCAACTGCGGCGTGCCTCATAATCAAATTGTCATTTTGGCACGTAAAACCCCATAATTCAATTCTTTTGACCTTTCGTCCGGATAAAAGTTTCGCCCTTACCTTTCCGGCCGCCATTTTACTGTCGTTACGGGCCATCACGCCCTATGTCGGCTTTCCACGCTTAAGAACTTGTCTGGAGGTCTTGGTCACTGGATTCTTCGTCTGCAAGAATATGACTTTGAGATCAACTACAAGTCTGCTAAACAGCACCAAGGCGCAGACGCTCTTACTCGCTGCGCGCTTCCTATGAACCCACGCAATGGTTCCGCAACCATCTCCCATGACGCAGTCTGTCTCTTCTACAACAATTAAGTCCTTATCTGCTCTGGAGCAAGTGCCTTCGGATAATCATGCACCATTCTCATCTCACCAGCTTACTGACTGCTACTGTCAACGAATCCTAAACCGCCTTCGTGCAGGGTACGCACCCACCTAACGCCCACCTTCGTCGCCAGCTGACACAATTCAAGCTCGGCAACTGCGTGCTGCACCGACGTATCTACAAACCTGACAATTAACGCTCGATGCCGGATTTACCTCGATCTCTTCATGCTCGTATCTTTAAAGCCTTTCATGACGACTTGAAAGCTGGCCACCTCGGTTTCCAAAAAACGTACGACCGCATTGAAAGTCGCTTCTACTGGCCTGGCCTGTCTTCGAGTGTAGGTTACTTGCACCCATTGTCAGTGATAAAAGCGCCCAACATCAGCTCCAACCGGACAGCTGCAACCAGTCCCGTTTTCCATGGAACCGTTCGAGGCCTTTGGCATCGACCTGTATGCTCCCCTTCCCATCACCCCACTGGTAATCGATGGATAGTCACACCCGCCGATCACCTGACGGGCCACGCCGAAACAGCTTCTGTAAGTTCTGCCTCTACGTCCACAGTTGCTGCTTTCATTATTCAAGCCCTAGTGCTGCGTCATGGTGTTCCTCGCATCCTTCTGAGCAGCCGTGGAAAGGCATTCTTTCCATTCACAACTGGTAGACGAAGTCCTCGGAGCCTTCACTACTGTATACCCAGAAGACAACTTTCAGTTATTATACTCAAACCAACGGCCTGACTGAGTGATTTCATTGCACGCTCTCAGACATGATAGCCTTGTATATTCAGCCAGATTACAGAACCTGGGACGCGATTCTGCCATTCGTCACTTTCGTGTATCAGACCACTGTTCAACTGATTATTCGCCAGTCTACCTTGTTTATGGCGGTTCGCCCACTTGCTTTATTGACTGTTCTTCCTTCTCTGCTTCAGTGAATCCATCTCCATCCACCTGCGAAGAATGCTTCACGCCTCGTTCATTGTCGCCAGAGTCTCCACGTTAACATCAAAGTCAGACAGCAGGGCCATAAGAATCATAATGACGCATCTCATCGCGTCGTGTCCTTCCGGCCTGGGGATGAAGTGATGCTCTGGACATCAGTCCACACTTCTGGCTTGTGTTAGCAAGAATTCGGTCTGCAAGAATATGCTGGAAGAAAAAGACAGAATTTCAGTGAATCCGGATGCCAGAGATATCATTAGCCAAGACGGCCAGATGATCGCAAAGCGAACTTACGAAAGAAAAGCTTTGTGAATCTGGCCCCAGGAAACAGCTGGGTTGCTGCATCGCTAATGGACTCGCATAGCTTATTTGCTTTTGACTGCGTCTTCTATCTCAAAAGTTTATTTGTGGCGATTGTGACTTTGTATTGCTTGTGCTTGGTTATTCCGAACTGGAAAAACGAACTTGCTCAAAGGAGATCGAAATCATTACCACTTCTCTTAGAGATGTGTAAGAATCGCCCAGACATTTCTCGTAAAAACAAAAACACGTGCGCAATGTTTAGACATTCATTTACCCCCGCCCCAGTCGAATATGACAAAACAATATTGCCTAGAAGTCACCCTCCGGAACCACCACAATGAAGTACGAGGCCTGCCGCAGAGGGGGACTCACAATTAATTAGGTCCACCTTAGAATTCTTTAAAGCAGCCCGGAATGGTACCAGCGACCAAAGAATTTGGATGTACTCGAATGTCATTATAAACATCCAATACGGATAAAAAGGAAGGAAACTTCACAAAAAATTTCAACTAAAGCATTCAACTTTAAAGTAGAAATACGTGAGCCTCAAATAATTAATTAGCGTTGAAAGGAATACTGTTTGCGCAAATTAATGTATACGCATTATAACGATTTTGTGCAGAATATAAATTACGGAAAATGCCAAGCTTTTTGCAGTCCAGGCAAACATTACATGTTGTGCATGTACATGTTGAGCTGTAAAATCTATTCTCCGCCTAATTTAGAATATGAGGGGTGTAAACTGTACCGTACACTTTTTCGCGTTTGTGCGTGGTAGCAGTTGTCACTGCCCATTTCGGTATGAATATTACCTTAATATTGTCTCCTAGAGAAATCAGTATAGATAAGTTCTACCTATTCTTAATGATATGACCGGACCACTGCACGTATGGAACCTGATAAGTTATAATCCTAACACAGCTGCGCTTACACAAAGAACCTCACTGAGCTCATAATTAATGTATGTCGTTGGAATGAACATTGCTAAATTTTGTCTCAAATAACTATCAAAAATAAAAGATTGCGTTGGCACAACTTTTCGTTATTGCACCAGCAAGAACGTAGATTAGGTTCTATAGATCAGGTTCCAGTTCTGCCCAAAGAGAATTTTCGAGACTTTTTTTTCATGGGTGCAGTTACTGGACTGGATTGATATACACGCATCAACACCTTGACGTGCGGTTACAACGGCTGCAGGGCTGCGTGATGATGCCTGCATGTGTAAAGTCTTAGAAGGAAACACTGTTAAAAAATCGGCGGCAACACACCCATTTCTGCAGAAAACATCCCGGGCCAGAATTCACAAAACACACAGCCGTCGCACCTGCCATCTTAAATTTCTACGAAAGGGGGTAGCAGTGTTAAGAACATAATTATGTATAACTGCGCCGCTCGAGCTGACGCAGATAAGCGTTGGAACGCGCTGTTGCGGCTGATTGGCCAGAGGCCACAACTGTTAGCGGAGGAAGGCGCGTGCTTATGTCATGGTGGCGCACTCTGATTTGTCATCTCAAAGTGTACTGAGCAGCTTTAGAGCATTATTCTATTGTACTTGCGCTGCTGTGGAAAGCAGTAACATTAATGGTGTGCTGAAAGCTTCTGCTTAAGATCTGATAGGATGTGATGCATGCAATACCCCGGTTTTTCATACTCGTCATGACATTCTACTGGATGTTAGCAAACATAAGTGAAATGTCCGTCCCTGACAACTGTGAAGCTTGTCACTGATGTGTTTGGAGCACTCCAATCGTTTTTTGTTTTGTTTTTTCGTCTCTTTCTTTTTTCTAGTTTGTTTTCTCTTGCTCATAGGGCTGCTTATTTTTCCCAACGCTTTTGAGGCTATGATTCTCCATGCGAGATGAAAAAAAAAACGCATAAACGTTTCTCATTATCGAAATTTGCTGCTGTTGTACAATGGTTTGTCGTCTCTTGTGCTATTAGCCTCAGCCTTCTATTATAGTGCTCATAGTTCCATTGAATACTAAGTCGAAGTGACTTAATGTCCGTGGCCATGGTTTTGCTCATCCTGTGGCCTACGGTGAGAACGAACGTATACGCAAGGCGGACTTCATTACTGTATATGATATGAAGCGGGACGTCAATACGATGACATATAGAAAAAAGAAATTATGAAGAAAATCACGTACCACCATTGATACAAAAATCGTGTGGCCTTTTCGAACACGAGTGATGCTATG
Organism: Dermacentor silvarum; assembly: GCF_013339745.2. Taxonomy (NCBI): domain Eukaryota; kingdom Metazoa; phylum Arthropoda; class Arachnida; order Ixodida; family Ixodidae; genus Dermacentor; species Dermacentor silvarum. Next base: position 429,914,876 of record NC_051154.1, read on the forward strand.
AAAAAGCGCGCAGCATAACGCTCCTAAAGGCGCCACTACGTTTTTGTTTTGCATCCGTAAAGCCAGTAGCAGGCAACAGGCAATGGGAACACAAGACGACAAAGAAAAGCGACAGCAGACGACAGCCATCGCAGTCTCATGATTGGCTGGAGATGCTTGTTCTAAACCCCTGACTAACATCTGTCATGTGCGAAATGCGAAATGACGTCACTGACGTCTTTCAGTCTCTTCGTGCGATGCTCCTTCCATCTTTTTCTCCTCTAGCTAAATACGAAACCTTTCATAAGTGTTCGTGAATTTAGTGCAAATATTTTCTTCCAGCCGGCGACCATCTTACGGTGCTCCGCGCCCACTGTGCCGTATAGTCGAGTCAACTTGACGGCATGAAAAAGCTGGCCACAGTGGCCAGGTATCGCGAAGTGAACATTGTGAAACGTGTACAACGCTAAGCGCTGTCGCGAGAACGCATTGTATCAGCAAGATCTGCATTTGCATCTCTCCAATTATGCGGTGTTGTGTGATCTCACGAGGGCGCACAGTTCGATCACCTAATTCAGTGTGTTTGGACGAAGCTACGACATTTGTGTGTAATTAGCGGTGTAAGAGCATATGGTATGTACTGTATTGAAAGAATGAACGAACTTCATATCAAGGCCTGGTGCCCTTGCAGCATTCCGCTGAAAACTCAAAAATTCTTTCATTTATGCGTAACGTCTATATTTACGTTCAGCCACCGCGCAAGTATCCGCAACTGCTGAGGCTTCGACTCTGCCTCAGTGATAGTTTCGGCTTCACATGTTTTAATTATCCACAGGGAAAGTGGAAAAATACTTATTGAGAAAGCTGTCAAGCAAGGAGACAGAATCCCTCCAATGATATTCATTGCATGCTTAAAATAAATATTTAAGCAGTTAGACTGGGAAGGATTAAAAGCGACGATTAACGCGAATATCTCGACAGCCATCAGCTTGCCGATTCAACAACATTCAGCTTGCTGTTGAGCAACGCTGTGGACATCGTGCAACAATTCATTGAGGACCTGAAGCGAGAAAGTGTAAGAGTAGGTTGAAGAATAATATGCAGAACACAAAGTAATGTAAGAGAGAAAACATTTATTTGGACCATCGAGATCATTGCTCTTGAGGTCGAGTAAAGTTAAATAATCTGTCAAGCGAGCAAGAGTTTATAATCGCCAGTCAGCCTCTAGAGTGTGTGCAGGTGTACGTTTATCTAGTTCAATTACTCACGGTAAACCTTCATCATGAGAAGGAAACTTGCAGAAGAATGGAAAGGGATCGGGGCGCGTACGGCCGGCACAACCAAATCATGACCGGGAGCTCACCGCTGTCGTCGAATAGAAATGTGCAAAATCGTTCCATTCCTCCAGTGCCTTCATATGGGGCAGAACTTCTAGGTTAACAATGAAGCTGGAGAGCAAATTAACGACCGCTCAAACACGCTACTGAACGAAAAATATTAGGCCTAACGATAAGAGATGGCATGAGAGAGCTGTGGATCAGACAGTAAACGGGGGTTGTGGTAGTTGAAATTAAAAGGAAAAAATTGGAGCTGGGCTGACGGTGTAATTCGTAGGGCAGATAATCAGTGGTCCATTAGAAATATAGTTGTTGCTAGGAGAAAGGAAGCGCTGTCGAGGATGGCAGAAAATTAGGTGGGGTAATGAAATAAGGAAATTTGCAGGCATAACTTGGAATCAGCTAGCGCAATTCAGGGGTAATGAAAGTTCGCTGAGAGAGGCCTTTGTCCTGCAGTGAACAAAAAGTAGGCTGCGGACGTTTTACAACATCCAAAATTCGTCCGGAATTTCAACGCACTGTTTCTTTTGAGCCACAGTTCGCTTCGTACTGCGAGGCCGTATTCGCGTGTTTACAGAGCGACGTCAGGCGCCGCTTGAATACCACCACCGCAACCTTGGCTTCGTGCTACATGTACAGTAACTGCTCCGATAAAAGTGCGTTAGTGTCGCAAGATTGACGGCTTGAACCGATTTGATCCGACGCCAGCTAGAATGTTGAATCTTCATGTGCTTCCCGTACAGTGCTGTGCAGTATTCGGACATGTACTTCTGCGTCTGTTCTTATAAGAGTGGTAAACTTTTGGAGACATTGGCGCTGATCATTGTGGTGATGTTGACCGATTAGCCTTGACTTCTATGAAGCGCCACTTGGGCTATGACAGGCAGCGTAGTGAGGAGCTCCTGGCCCTGAGGTCACCAAATTATGATTTAATACCCGCCTCCAAATTAATATGCACGCGCCTTTGTGCATTTTGCCTGTGTCGGAATGCGGCCACCTGAACCTGCAAAACAAGCTCTTGTCCTGGTGCGAGGTATCGTCGTATTTTAGCTGCTCAGGAGAAGGTATGAAGAAGCGATGAACGCTGATACGGTGTCAAAGTGCAATTGGCAGCGAAACTTGCATGTGTCGATGATACGTATTGAAGTTTTTTGTCATAGTTTGGCGAGTTTCGGTAGCCACGGCTTCTTTCGGCGTTTCTTTTTGAGGGGAGCTTTCATACCTCTGCTTTCCCCCGACAGGTATACTATGTAAAGGGAGCGCGCGTTTCGTCGTCGGTTGGCGCTCAACGACATCGTCGACGGGCCCCGCGGCTGATACTCAGCCTCCAAGCGGCATTCGAACCGAATCTGCAACCGTGTGCAGCGCGATCAGATACCATACCAATGAACGTACGAATGCTCCTCGTCTTGCTCGGAGGCCACTTGAACTATACAATATGCTGCTTTCCTTTTTTTTTTCTTTCCGTCACTAGTATTGAAACAAAGATATTTAGTCGCTTTGTAATATGGTGGTGGTGGGTGTTGTGATGCTGCTACGGTTGATGCCGGCAGGCCTGGCCGCAACTACTCCTCATCTGAGCGTCTCTTTCGGTGCCACATATGACACCATGTGTCCATCAGTCATCTTTCTCGCAGAAATATTAGAAGAATGCGTAACACTTGTACTGCCATCATTTTGAAACTCGACGCGGGGGTTTCGCGGCTATGGTGCTGCGCTACTAAGCACGAAGACGCGGCGGCTCCATTGGGATGAGGGCGAAATGCGTAAGCGCACGTGTCCCGTACATTGGGGGCCGGTAAAAATCCCCTGGCGGTGAAAATTAATTCGGAGTCGCCCCCTACGGCGTGCCTCATAATCAAATCGTGGTTTGGGTACGTAAAACCTCAGTATTTAATTCTTTTGACGGCGGTGCTGTGAACGAGCGAGCTGCGCTTGCGTTAGTCGGCATTGTAGCAGACGCTCCGAAAAGGAAGCTGTCGATTAGGGGTGTTGAATGATTTGTCGTAAAAATATAGCCTGACCAACAGATGCATTATGTGCGATCATGCTATCAGTGGAGTGCACTATTATTTTTTTTTGTTTATTCCAAGCTTTGCTTCCTCCTCACTTTCATACGACGTGGCAAGTAAATGCGCTGCCACTTCATTGGCAACCCTTATCTGATAGCGTAAGAACATTTTCGCTAAGAAATTGTGTACGAACAGAGCGACTTAGTGAACGCCACCCTAGTTCTCATGTTCGGATGCTGTCGTAACATATTACGACATTTTATGTTATAGCTACGCGTATCTTCTCATAATCTCACACAGTCTCCTCGCCAGTGCCATGTTTTCCTTAAAAAAAAGAAGAAAAAAACTCCGCATTTCCATGAAGTGAATGATGATGAGTGGGCGAAGCACAGGGGGATCATTCGAGTAACCGTGAATCCCCCGTACATTGCCCACTCGAACATGCAAACGAGTGACAACACATTTGTACAGTATATACAACGTTGTTTTATTGGTCTTAAATTGTATTGAGGTGCGGACTTCGTTTTGCCTTCATTAACACTGCCTTGTGAGTGGAGCAGCACGGCGATGCCGGCAAGCGGACCCAGAGGTGGCGAGAGCGCGGTAAGCGGCGGCAAAGCGCCGGAAGCGTTCTCTACCCGAGATTGGTGGCGCCGATCCTCGGTTCAAGCGCGAGCTTCGCGACCCCTCAGCTCCGGGTCCGCTTGCCGGCGTTGCCGTACTGCTGCAGCTTCGCGAGCGCTCAGCTCCGGTTCCTCTTGCCGGCGTTGCCGTTTTGCTGCAGCTTCCCGCGCCCTAGACTCCGGTTCCGCTTGTTGTCTGCGTTGCCGTGCTGCAGCAGCTTTGCGAGCCCTCGACTCCGCTTGCAGTTGAGCGGCCACTCTCGCCTTTTCGTCCATAGCGGGAGCTCCGTTATCAGAAGCGACCATTAACATCCATGGCTGAAGAGAGAAAGAAAGCGCGTGTCAGGAACGAGCGCTTATATAGCCCTTGTGCACGGCAGCGCCCCTAGCAGATTCCATGCAAACCAGAGCTACGGACGACGAGGGAGGGACAAGGCTCGGCCCTAACGTGCTTTGCCCCTAAAAATTGTTGCAGAATCCGTAAAAGGTGATTTTCAATGTAAGCGAACAGCCTATGCAGATTTTAAAAAATCGAGTGGACAAACTCGTAATACTACCCAAGTTGCCTGCCGACGTTGGTGTTTGATGATTGCGGCACAAAGGCTATTGCGGGCATGCATTGGATAGACGATGACGACGCTTTGACGGTTATCAAATTGCGACTGTAAAATTGGTACAAAAGAGGTGCACGATGGTACGTTGATGACGGCCGCACCACCAAGACCAGGAACGAGGCGACAACGTCATTACGGTAGTGTGACGACTATGGTAAGACAATGGCGGCACACCCACAGAATAACAGTGACATAGTTACGCAACTGCGCTTTCTTCTCCGCTGGGTTATTTCATGCCGGCCGGATACTTCCGTCACCATTCGATTTAAAGTCATACAGATGCCACTCACTGTGAGAGTCGATCTAAACGAAGCTGTGGTGATCGGGCAAAATGAAACGGCGTCATCTCGGCAAAAGACACGCACCGGACTTCGGTGACAAATGCGCTCCGTAACAGCCGGCCCAGGCGGGGAAGAAGCTAAGCACCGCAACCGACTTCTACGGATTATACCTCTTGCCACAGGGCCACAAAAAGTTGCATTATCTTGCTAATGCCTTAAATTGTATTGCCATTTGCGTTGTGCCGCACGGACAGACCTAATGTCATTTTCCATAATGTCATTCGTTACCCGTTGCTTTTGACACAACTCATTCGTCTGAAAAATACGAACTCTCGTGACAATCGCTGCCATAGCACAGTATATAATTGAAGTATTTAATGCAGCCTCTATCATGGAAAAAATCATTTATACATAACTTTCAACATCAACCTTTTTGTCTGAACTTGTAATTGGCAAACTTCCTTAGGTCGGCCTTGCAACGGTTTCGACGTGGCAAGTACCATTTTGAATTTGGGCTTCGAATATTTAATGCAAAGGCCGAAGTTCGTGTGGTCGGTTGCAACGCTGTAAAAGACAACAACAGTCTGAAGCTAATGGCCCCATAGTATGTTTAACTTTACGTTTGTCTATACATGAAGGTGTAATAAACATTTAGAGGCCTATTTATTAATGGTACTCTAAAATTGGTCGTTGCAAAAGGCGTTTTCATCGACATCATGCTCTCAAATGTCCTTAAATTTGGACGTGTGGCAGCTCCAACAAAAAAAATGAATTATAGAAATTGACGCATCAACGATAGAATGCCATTTTTAGTGCCCGTGTGGCCTGACGCCACAACGCTCTCGAGTCTAAAGATAGCTAGTTGAAATGCCTGTTTAAATGCCTGATTTAAACTATGGAGCTTAAACTTCAAGAAAGCAAGGAAGTTTCAAATGAGGCTAAGCACTTCAGAAAGCGCGATGTAACAAACCCCCAGGCGTGATATTGGCACTGCAGCAGGGAATATAGATAAGCCACTGAATGCTGAAACTCTGAGGTCAAGAGTTGGGTTGTAATGTGTGTGGGTGTTCAGGAAGTTCTACTCAGATTATTATGCAAAACACTGAAGGGCCCTGGAAGTTTTCAATGTAGATTGCATTATCCTTCTAGGTTGCAGGTAACGATGTGTTGGGTCATCTTTTTCAATCTGTCTAATGCCGCGTGTCGTTTTCGGTTTCATGGGAGCATTGCCTAAACCCAAGGACAGACTTTATACAAATGCGCTGTCACCGACTCATTGGCTAAGGAAGGGGCTCCATTGCCAGGTATTCATGAGCGCCTGAGGTATGTTTACGTGAATAGTGTGTCATTGATCCACCTGCATAAACGTTTCTAGCTGTGTTTAGGCATCCGAGAGAACGTCACCGGTGACAACGTTGCATCCGATAGAATCATTGATTGGTAGAAGCCCATGGAACGGTCAGCTAGACAGCTAGACGGTCAACTGTAGAGGAAATGTGAACAAAAGCCTTACTGTGCACAACCTATAATTATTATCTGTACAACTGCCATAGAGGGCTTGCATCGGGTCTCTGCTGGTACAAATAACTAAGTTGTAGAACACGCAAGTTTATACTCACCACGTTAGCCCAGTGGCTATGACGTTGGGCCGCTGAGCTCGAGGTCACGGGTTCGCACCCAGCCGCAGCAGCTGCATTTAAATGAAGGCGAAATGCTGAAATGATCATGTACTTTAACTAAGTTGCACGTTAGGGAACTCCAGATGGCCTAAATTATTTCGGAGTCCCCAAATACGGCGTGCCTAAAAATCACATGACGGTTTTCCCACGTCCAGCCCCGTATTTTGTTTTTACTTAAATTTTCTGCCGCAAAGAATTAACAGACAATATATCCAACGCTGTTTAGAACCGTTTTCACGGGGGGTTGGTAAGTTGGGTTGGAACCTCGGCATTATAGTAGAACCCAGAGAAGAAGCAAAATACCGATGGTATGCGAGCGAAAATTCTCCGCCACCAGTAAATTTGGACTGCCGTGCCACCTCCATGCGGCAGACTATGGCGGCAACCTTTTGTTATGCGGAGAATATGCTGCTCATTGATTGTCCGGAAAAGAAGATTGCACAATCAGCTTTCTAATACACCCAATTCAGTGTCATAAAGCCATCAAAGAAAATAGCCAAGATAGATACAGCAACACATTCCGGCAGAACTAATCTAACGATGGCTTCGACGTAATGCAATCATCAACCAGGAATGTAACGACAAATGTTATTGCTGAATACGTCTTTATTTGCAATCTGTATTTGTCATCCTAAGATTTCCACTGCCGCGGCTAATGCGACATACGCTCTTTCTGGGATTAGCCCACTGACTATGACACCTGCTCGCCATGGTAGCATATATACCTGGTGTTTCAACGAACAATTTCAAAAATGCTTAAAAGCTACCTGTGGCAGATAGCACAATTATAGTTCAATTGTTATTTATCTTTATTTACAGAATACTGCAGGCCAACCTGTGGCCTCGGCAGGAAGGAAGTGACGTAATGTCCGTGGCCATGGTTTTGCTCATCCTGTGGCCTACGGTGAGAACGAACGTATAGCAAGGCGGACTTCATTACTGTATATGATATGAAGCGGGACGTCAATACGATGACATATAGAAAAAAAAATTATGAAGAAAATCACGTACCACCATTGATACAAAAATCATGTGGCCTTTTCGAACACGAGTGATGCTATGAAAAAGCGCGCAGCATAACGCTCCTAAAGGCGCCACTACGTTTTTGTTTTGCATCCGTAACGCCAGTAGCAGGCAACAGGCAATGGGAACACAAGACGACAAAGAAAAGCGACAGCAGACGACAGCCATCGCAGTCTCATGATTGGCTGGAGATGCTTGTTCTAAACCCCTGACTAACATCTGTCATGTGCGAAATGCGAAATGACGTCACTGACGTCTTTCAGTCTCTTCGTGCGATGCTCCTTCCATCTTTTTCTCCTCTAACTAAATACGAAACCTTTCATAAGTGTTCGTGAATTTAGTGCAAATATTTTCTTCCAGCCGGCGACCATCTTACGGTGCTCCGCGCCCACTGTGCCGTATAGTCGAGTCAACTTGACGGCATGAAAAAGCTGGCCACAGTGGCCAGGTATCGCGAAGTGAACATTGTGAAACGTGTACAACGCTAAGCGCTGTCGCGAGAACGCATTGTATCAGCAAGATCTGCATTTGCATCTCTCCAATTATGCGGTGTTGTGTGATCTCACGAGGGCGCACAGTTCGATCACCTAATTCAGTGTGTTTGGACGAAGCTACGACATTTGTGTGTAATTAGCGGTGTAAGAGCATATGGTATGTACTGTATTGAAAGAATGAACGAACTTCATATCAAGGCCTGGTGCCCTTGCAGCATTCCGCTGAAAACTCAAAATCTTTCATTTATGCGTAACGTCTATATTTCCGTTCAGCCACCGCGCAAGTATCCGCAACTGCTGAGGCTTCGACTCTGCCTCAGTGATAGTTTCGGCTTCACATGTTTTAATTATCCACAGGGAAAGTGGAAAAATACTTATTGAGAAAGCTGTCAAGCAAGGAGACAGAATCCCTCCAATGATATTCATTGCATGCTTAAAATAAATATTTAAGCAGTTAGACTGGGAAGGATTAAAAGCGACGATTAACGCGAATATCTCGACAACCATCAGCTTGCCGATTCAACAACATTCATCTTGCTGTTGAGCACGCTGTGGACATCGTGCAACAATTCATTGAGAAACTGAAGCGAGAAAGTGTAAGAGTAGGTTGAAGAATAATATGCAGAACACAAAGTAATGTAAGAGAGAAACATTTATTTGGACCATCGAGGTCATTGCTCTTGAGGTCGAGTAAAGTTAAATAATCTGTCAAGCGAGCAAGAGTTTATAATCGCCAGTCAGCCTCTAGAGTGTGTGCAGGTGTACGTTTATCTAGTTCAATTACTCACGGTAAACCCTCATCATGAGAAGGAAACTTGCAGAAGAATGGAAAGGGATCGGGGCGCGTACGGCCGGCACAACCAAATCATGACCGGGAGCTCACCGCTGTCGTCGAATAGAAATGTGTAAAATCGTTCCATTCCTCCAGTGCCTTCATATGGGGCAGAACTTCTAGGTTAACAATGAAGCTGGAGAGCAAATTAACGACCGCTCAAACACGCTACTGAACGAAAAATATTAGGCCTAACGATAAGAGATGGCATGAGAGAGCTGTGGATCAGACAGTAAACGGGGGTTGTGGTAGTTGAAATTAAAAGAAAAAATTGGAGCTGGGCTGACGGTGTAATTCGTAGGGCAGATAATCAGTGGTCCATTAGAAATATAGTTGTTGCTAGGAGAAAGGAAGCGCTGTCGAGGATGGCAGAAAATTAGGTGGGGTAATGAAATAAGGAAATTTGCAGGCATAACTTGGAATCAGCTAGCGCAATTCAGGGGTAATGAAAGTTCGCTGAGAGAGGCCTTTGTCCTGCAGTGAACAAAAAGTAGGCTGCGGACGTTTTACAACATGCAAAATTCGTCCGGAATTTCAACGCACTGTTTCTTTTGAGCCACAGTTCGCTTCGTACTGCGAGGCCGTATTCGCGTGTTTACAGAGCGACGTCAGGCGCCGCTTCAATACCACCACCGCAACCTTGGCTTCGTGCTACATGTACAGTAACTGCTCCGATAAAAGTGCGTTAGTGTCGCAAGATTGACGGCTTGAACCGATTTGATCCGACGCCAGCTAGAATGTTGAATCTTCATGTGCTTCCCGTACAGTGCTGTGCAGTATTCGACATGTACTTCTGCGTCTGTTCTTATAAGAGTGGTAAACTTTTGGAGACATTGGCGCTGATCATTGTGGTGATGTTGACCGATTAGCCTTGACTTCTATGAAGCGCCACTTGGGCTATGACAGGCAGCGTAGTAGGAGTCCTGGCCCTGAGTCACCAAATTATGATTTAATACCCGTCTCCAAATTAATATGCACGCGCCTTTGTGCATTTTGCCTGTGTCGGAATGCGGCCACCTGAACCTGCAAAACAAGCTCTTGTCCTGGTGCGAGGTATCGTCGTATTTTAGTTGCTCAGGAGAAGTATGAAGAAGCGATGAACGCTGATATGGTGTCAAAGTGCAATTGGCAGCGAAACTTGCATGTGTAGATGATACGTATTGAAGTTTTTTGTCATAGTTTGGCGAGTTTCGGTAGCCACGGCTTCTTTCGGCGTTTCTTTTTGAGGGGAGCTTTCATATCTCCTTTCCCCCGACAGGTATACTATGTAAAGGGAGCGCGCGTTTCGTCGTCGGTTGGCGCTCAACGACATCGTCGACGGGCCCCGCGGCTGATACTCAGCCTCCAAGCGGCATTCGAACCGAATCTGCAACCGTGTGCAGCGCGATCAGATACCATACCAATGAACGTACGAATGCTCCTCGTCTTGCCGGAGGCCACTTGAACTATACAATATGCTGCTTTCCTTTTTTTTTCTTTCCGTCACTAGTATTGAAACAAAGATATTTAGTCGCTTTGTAATATGGTGGTGGTGTGTGTGATGCTGCTACGGTTGATGCCGGCAGGCCTGGCCGCAACTACTCCTCATCTGAGCGTCTCTTTCGGTGCCACATATGACACCATGTGTCCATCAGTCATCTTTCTCGCAGAAATATTAGAAGAATGCGTAACACTTGTACTGCCATCATTTTGAAACTCGACGCGGGGGTTTCGCGGCTATGGTGCTGCGCTACTAAGCACGAAGACGCGGCGGCTCCATTGGGATGAGGGCGAAATGCGTAAGCGCACGTGTCCCGTACATTGGGGGCCGGTAAAATCCCCTGGCGGTGAAAATTAATTCGGAGTCGCCCCCTACGGCGTGCCTCATAATCAAATCGTGGTTTGGGTACGTAAAACCTCAGTATTTAATTCTTTTGACGGCGGTGCTGTAACGAGCGAGCGCGCTTGCGTTAGTCGGCATTGTAGCAGACGCTCCGAAAAGGAAGCTGTCGATTAGGGGTGTTGAATGATTTGTCGTAAAAATATAGCCTGACCAACAGATGCATTATGTGCGATCATGCTATCAGTGGAGTGCACTATTATTTTTTTTGTTTATTCCAAGCTTTGCTTCCTCCTCACTTTCATACGACGTGGTAAGTAAATGCGCTGCCACTTCATTGGCAACCCTTATCTGATAGCGTAAGAACATTTTCGCTAAGAAATTGTGTACGAACAGAGCGACTTAGTGAACGCCACCCTAGTTCTCATGTTCGGATGTTCGTAACATATTACGACATTTATGTTATAGCTACGCGTATCTTCTCATAATCTCACACAGTCTCCTCGCCAGTGCCATGTTTTCCTTAAAAAAAGAAGAAAAAAAACTCCGCATTTCCACGAAGTGAATGATGATGAGTGGGCGAAGCACAGGGGGATCATTCGAGTAACCGTGAATCCCCCGTACATTGCCCACTCGAACATGCAAACGAGTGACAACACATTTGTACAGTATATACAACGTTGTTTTATTGGTCTTAAATTGTATTGAGGTGCGGACTTCGTTTTGCCTTCATTAACACTGCCTTGTGAGTGGAGCAGCACGGCGATGCCGGCAAGCGGACCCAGAGGTGGCGAGAGCGCGGTAAGCGGCGGCAAAGCGCCGGAAGCGTTCTCTACCCGAGATTGGTGGCGCCGATCCTCGGTTCAAGCGCGAGCTTCGCGACCCCTCAGCTCCGGGTCCGCTTGCCGGCGTTGCCGTACTGCTGCAGCTTCGCGAGCGCTCAGCTCCGGTTCCTCTTGCCGGCGTTGCCGTTTTGCTGCAGCTTCCCGCGCCCTAGACTCCGGTTCCGCTTGGGTCTGCGTTGCCGTGCTGCAGCAGCTTTGCGAGCCCTCGACTCCGCTTGCAGTTGAGCGGCCACTCTCGCCTTTTCGTCCATAGCGGGAGCTCCGTTATCAGAAGCGACCATTAACATCCATGGCTGAAGAGAGAAAGAAAGCGCGTGTGGGAACGAGCGCTTATATAGCCCTTGTGCACGGCAGCGCCCCTAGCGGATTCCATGCAAACCAGAGCTACGGACGACGAGGGAGGGACAAGGCTCGGCCCTAACGTGCTTTGCCCCTAAACATTGTTGCAGAATCCGTAAAAGGTGATTTTCAATGTAAGCGAACAGCCTATGCAGATTTAAAAAATCGAGTGGACAAACGTAATACTACCCAAGTTGCCTGCCGACGTTGGTGTTTGATGATTGCGGCACAAAGGCTATTGCGGGCATGCATTGGATAGACGATGACGACGCTTTGACGGTTATCAAATTGCGACTGTAAAATTGGTACAAAAGAGATGCACGATGGTACGTTGATGACGGCCGCACCACCAAGACCAGGAACGAGGCGACAACGTCATTACGGTAGTGTGACGACTATGGTAAGACAATGGGGCACACCCACAGAATAACAGTGACATAGTTACGCAACTGCGCTTTCTTCTCCGCTGGGTTATTTCATGCCGGCCGGATACTTCCGTCACCATTCGATTTAAAGTCATACAGATGCCACTCACTGTGAGAGTCGATCTAAACGAAGCTGTGGTGATCGGGCAAAATGAAACGGCGTCATCTCGGCAAAAGACACGCACCGGACTTCGGTGACAAATGCGCTCCGTAACAGCCGGCCCAGGCGGGGAAGAAGCTAAGCACCGCAACCGACTTCTACGGATTATACCTCTTGCCACAGGGCCACAAAAAGTTGCATTATCTTGCTAATGCCTTAAATTGTATTGCCATTTGCGTTGTGCCGCACGGACAGACCTAATGTCATTTTCCATAATGTCATTCGTTACCCGTTGCTTTTGACACAACTCATTCGACTGAAAAATACGAACTCTCGTGACAATAGCTCATAGCACAGTATATAATTGAAGTATTTATGCAGCCTCTATCATGGAAAAATCATTTATACATAACTTTCAACATCAACCTTTTTGTCTGAACTTGTAATTGGCAAACTTCCTCAGGTCGGCCTTGCAACGGTTTCGACGTGGCAAGTACCATTTTGAATTTGGGCTTCGAATATTTAATGCAAAGGCCGAAGTTCGTGTGGTCGGTTGCAACGCTGTAAAAAACAACAACAGTCTGAAGCTAATGGCCCCATAGTATGTTTAACTTTACGTTTGTCCATACATGAAGGTGTAATAAACATTTAGAGGCCTATTTATTAATGGTACTCTAAAATTGGTCGTTGCAAAAGGCGTTTTCATCGACATCATGCTATCAAATGTCCTTAAATTTGGACGTGTGGCAGCTCCAACAAAAAAAAATGAATTATAGAAATTGACGCATCAACGATTGAAGGCCATTTTTAGTGCCCGTGTGGCCTGACGCCACAACGCTCTCGAGTCTAAAGATAGCTAGTTGAAATGCCTGTTTAAATGCCTGATTTAAACTATGGAGCTTAAACTTCAAGAAAGCAAGGAAGTTTCAAATGAGGCTAAGCACTTCAGAAAGCGCGATGTAACAAACCCCCAGGCGTGATATTGGCACTGCAGCAGGGAATATAGATAAGCCACTGAAGGCTGAAACTCTGAGGTCAAGAGTTGGGTTGTAATGTGTGTGGGTGTTCAGGAAGTTCTACTCAGATTATTATGCAAAACACTGAAGGGCCCTGGAAGTTTTCAATGTAGATTGCATTATCCTTCTAGGTTGCAGGTAACGATGTGGGTCATCTTTTTCAATCTGTCTAATGCCGCGTGTCGTTTTCGGTTTGCATGGGAGCATTGCCTAAACCCAAGGACAGACTTTATACAAATGCGCTGTCACCGACTCATTGGCTAAGGAAGGGGCTCCATTGCCAGGTATTCATGAGCGCCTGAGGTATGTTTACGTGAATAGTGTGTCATTGATCCACCTGCATAAACGTTTCTAGCTGTGTTTAGGCATCCGAGGAACGTCACCGGTGACAACGTTGCATGCGATAGAATCATTGATTGGTAGAAGCCCATGGAACGGTCAGCTAGACAGCTAGACGGTCAACTGTAGGGAAATGTGAACAAAAGCCTTACTGTGCACAACCTATAATTATTATCTGTACAACTGCCATAGAGGGCTTGCATCGGGTCTCTGCTGGTACAAATAACTAAGTTGTAGAACACGCAAGTTTATACTCACCACGTTAGCCCAGTGGCTATGACGTTGGGCCGCTGAGCTCGAGGTCACGGGTTCGCACCCAGCCGCAGCAGCTGCATTTAAATGAAGGTGAAATGCTGAAATGATCATGTACTTTAACTAAGTTGCGCGTTAGGGAACTCCAGATGGCCTAAATTATTTCGGAGTCCCCAAATACGGCGTGCCTAAAAATCACATGACGGTTTTCCCACGTCCAGCCCCGTATTTTGTTTTTACTTAAATTTTCTGCCGCAAAGAATTAACAGACAATATATCCAACGCTGTTTAGAACCGTTTTCACGGGGGGTTGGTAAGTTCGGTTGGAACCTCGGCATTTAGTAGAACCCAGAGAAGAAGCAAAATACCGATGGTATGCAAGCGAAAATTCTCCGCCACCAGTAAATTTGGACTGCCGTGCCACCTCCATGCGGCAGACTATGGCGGCAACTTTTTGTTATGCGGAGAATATGCTGCTCATTGATTGTCCGGAAAAGAAGATTGCACAATCAGCTTTCTAATACACCCAATTCAGTGTCATAAAGCCATCAAAGAAAATAGCCAAGATAGATCCAGCAACACATTCCGGCAGAACTAATCTAACGATGGCTTCGACGTAATGCGATCATCAACCAGGAATGTAACGACAAATGTTATTGCTGAATACGTCTTTATTTGCAATCTGTATTGTCATCCTAAGATTTCCACTGCCGCGGCTAATGGACATACGCTCTTTCTGGGATTAGCCCACTGACTATGACACCTGCTCGCCATGGTAGCATATATACCTGGTGTTTCAACGAACAATTTCAAAAATGCTTAAAAGCTACCTGTGGCAGATAGCACAATTATAGTTCAATTTTTATTTATCTTTATTTACAGAATACTGCAGGCCAACATGTGGCCTCGGCAGGAAGGAATTGGTTCAACAGTAATGAAATTAAATACGTTATGAGCTGGTCTACACGAAGAGGCGGACATTACTTGCACAAAAAATTGAAATGAACAACCGTCTAATTAACAAAATAACTAATTAACTTTTTATCTAATAACCTTATCGCCCATATGGCACTTTACAAATTCTAGCCGCGGAGTTCACAAAGCGGATCCACATGGAAAGAATTATCAGAATCACACCATTTTCGAGATACTATTTCCTGAACTTTGGGATAAATGAATTGGCGTTGCAGTTAGTTTCTTAACAAAACGTTGTTTTATGCATTGAAGCACAAGGTAACTGGAACGCCAACGCATTTCTCCAAAACTTCTGGAATTATTCTCTTGAAATCGGCGTTATCCTGAGAATTCGTTCCAAGTGAATCCGCCGTGTGAACTCCACGGCTAGAATCAATACACCCCATTGCAATAAATTGCAATACACCCCATAAGGTTATTAGTTAAAACCTAATTAGGGAATGTTTGATAATTTTCGATTATACATTTCAATTTCGCGTGCAAGTAATGTCCGCCTCGTCGAGTAGACCATTTACTAACTAGACTTGCGGTATCTGCCACAGGCCACCTTAACAAAATCGGAAAGAGAATATATATATATATATATATATATATATATATATATTGTCCATGACGGCATGACGACGAATGTATGAAGACCGCACTTACGACGATGGAACGACTCATAAGAATGAGGGCTCAGATTCACAAAGCTTTTCTTTCGTAAGTTCGCTTTGCCATTGGCTGGTCGCCTTCAGAATGATATGCGTGACATCCGGATTGGCTGAAATTATTTCTTACGAAACATTCTAGCATAAGAATTTTTTGTAAATTCGGGCCCAAATCGAATTTTATTACCATATGTACAGTTATTACAAAATCAATATGCAGGAGGAGGTCTCGGAGTCGGAGACTGAATTGGAACCTCCTGTACATGGTAAACACGAAATGAAAACTAAAATTAGTTATAACAACGACAGTAAAAAACAATAACTGTAAAAACAAATTGGAAATACAGCAATGATAACACCATACTAGAACACGAATTAAATAATTATACAACAAGCTTAATCAGCAACATATAGAAATATAAACAAATTGAACAGAAATCGGCATGCTTTACTAATTTCACACGTAATAATAAACCTAATAGACTATAGAATTTACAAATGGCAATACATTATGCACATACAAAATATTATCTGGAATACACTGGTCCACAATTATTTTTATGAATTCTTAAATAATTAGTGTAGCGTCTTCAATTTTATAACAAATGGGAATGAGTTCCGTGATAAAAAACGTTGAAGTGCACAGTTTTCTTCTATAGTTCAGACTTTGGGCACAATGAGGCTCTTGTTAAGCGCAAATATCGCGCCATTAGTGCTAGCTAGTGAAGTAGACGGAATGAAAGAAAAGAGGAATCGATTGCTGATATGCCTAAATAAGCAGGTACGTAGATTAGATTTATTTATTTATTATTTAATTTTGATAATTGTTTGGTGTTGGTGTAGAATAACCAAAACGTATTTTTTCTTTATCTGTTGTCGACGACTTGAAGTTGTGAAAGATGAGTACTGATGTATTACCCCACGTATTTATACAGCATCATATATGAAATAATCAATGCATAAGACATGATACGTGAATAGTAAGTGATAAAAAGGGACAAGCTGTAATGAGGATCCATATATACTATCTTGTTTTACGTCTGAAATGTGGTAACAAAAGTTTCAGTTCCTATCTAGTCGGGCGCCCAAATACATGCAGTCATCGCTTGCCTAGATCGAGTACAGTGCCAAGCAGATGAAAGGAGCAGGAACTCAATATCGCTGATGAGATGTAAAGCCAACAGAGTTATTTTAGTCGGATTGAATTCTAGTCTGTTTAACATGCACTAGTGTATTAGGAAGATCCGCACTAAGCTTACCTACGAGGCAGTTCATGCTTTTATCGAAGATAAACATTATGGTATCATCTGCATACAGCAAGCCGTTACACTGCGTGATGAAATTAGGTAGCTCGTTAATATAAGTTAACAAAAAATGGGCCATAACGAATCCTTGTGATAGCTCGATATTAGTCGTTTCTTGCTTCGAGTAAGTACCGAAAACGCTGTCACTGGGTTTCTAATATGGTGGTAACTGCGGATTAGTAACAAAGCAGGACCCGATATCCCAATCGCTTCTAGTTTTAACAAGGCGATCTGGCAATTAACAGCATCAATGACTTCACTAGGGTCTACAAAAAATGGAGCCGGCAAAGCTATCATCAATAGCCTTTTTAGGCTATCTGTGAGACATATTAGAGCGAGATCTGTAGAATATCCTTATCAAAAACCGAAATCATAATTTGTAAAAATTTTAATTTGTTGAGATAACTTGTTAAGCATTTCTCAGATAAGTTATCGATTATATTACTGAATATTGGCAGCGCACAATGGGTCGGTAGCTTGTTAATAATAGGCGATCTCCCTTTTTAAATCTGGGTTAACTTTCGCACGCTTGAGTTCTCGAGGAAACGTCCCTGCTTTAAATATTCAATAATATTAGCAAGAACGCTAGCTACCGGTTAAGAAAAAATTTTATAGACGGCTTAATATGATCGAGGGCGGCAATTGTGATTTTTAGATAATATTAGAGACATAATCACGAGTAGTAGTAGGTAACATGTAAAAGGAATGTGGGAGGCATGTCAATGAGCTAACCTGAAGATGATTCGAAACAAAATCGTTTCAGGAAAAGTCACTGAAGACGTCTGTAATGTCAAGAAGGTTTCAATATTCATCGCTATTTGGTTTATTCTAGGTATGGTTTCGCGTGATTTTAACTGAGATTCATAGCGCTAAAACGACACAAGGACGAGGAAGAACACGGAGCCGAGAGCGGATGACGAAAGAAGGAAGAAAGAACTAAGGGACAAACAAAAGGGGTGTAATTCCCTACTTTTATAGGTTTCCCACAACTAAAAAGGTAGGGCAACGGTCGGGTGTAAACGTTGTTTTACAGCACCTAACAAACTTCTGAGTTTGAGTGGGCTGAGCTGTGCATGAGGAAGCGTAAGCCAGTTTGCGCCCCTGCACATAAGGAACCTTTTGTTGAATGCACACGGAACGAGTCTATAAGATTCCACTTTCATGTGGGAAGTACTACGTGGGCCAGACGGGCAGGTGTTTAAACGTGCGTCTGGCGGAGCATAATAATAAAGTAAAGAGCACCGCAATAGACGGGCACCTGGCTGCCCACTGTAGAAAATGTGACGCGAAGGGACCATGTCACCCTCTCTTAAAACAAACTGTTGTTGTGTATCGCCAGAGAAATAGATAACGAGCGAAATTGTCGAATCAGCAGACATA
Source organism: Dermacentor silvarum (assembly GCF_013339745.2). Lineage (NCBI taxonomy): Eukaryota > Metazoa > Arthropoda > Arachnida > Ixodida > Ixodidae > Dermacentor > Dermacentor silvarum. Next base: position 429,933,194 of record NC_051154.1, read on the forward strand.
GCTAGAGGAGCTGATGATTGTGTTAGCACGCCGTCTATTCTTTTATCCAAGAAAGAGCTTGAACTTTTTGGATAGTAGCTACATGACTGTGTTTTTTTCCTTTTTTCCTTTTCTTCTTTCCTTGAGTGCGTCTTTGCAGTGCCTTTCAGTGAGTATATATATGCTTACCAGCAATAAAGCAATTTGGTGAAAGTTAGCGCTCGTTCCGTGTTCGTCCTTGTCCTTGTGTCGTTTTAGCGCTATAATCTCAGTTAAAATCACAATGACCTACCAACAGGCCCAAACTTCTTCCCTGCTATGGTTTCGTGGTTGTTGATTCCATTTATGAAATAATATACTATTTCCCATTTTGTTTCCGAGTTGTTCCCGCACTCCAATATAGTCTGCTCAATGTGGCTTTTTTGCTCTTTTCAGCAGCGCACGGAGACAGTTGTTGTAATTCTTCTACCTGGCTATCAGTTAAACATTAAAGTGCTGCTTTTTGGTTTTTAGTGTAATAGTTTTCACGTCTGCGCATTGATTTCAGTACTGTATCAGTAAAGTACGGATTCTACAGTGACACTAGGGCCTCGCATTTTTGTCGCGTTATTATTTTTATTATATGGATATTTAGGAGATGTTGACGCCTTTAATGGCGCCGGCTACTCCTTTTCACACAGAGGTTGAGAAAAAAGAATGAACCTACACGCGTTAAAATTAAATGTCAACTCAAATCACAATAACACAAAGTCCGTCCACATAAGTGCACTAGGTACCACACTAATACTGAAAGTCAACTCCAGAAAAAGGGCACACAAAGTTCAGTCACATAGCTGCACTAAAGTAAACACAAAGTCCGGTCGCGTAATTATACTAAAATCATGGCACATAAAATAACATGGATTCGATTCAAAAGAAAACTACATGAACCCAGGTGTCGAATTGACCAAGAATGAGTTTACAGATAAACACTCTTTTTAAACGTTCCGAGAATATTGCTCGCTTCTAGAAATCTTTGGAGGGCCATTAACGCTCGTCTTTGCAACGAATATGTTGGCCAAGGACCTAATATCTTCATGAGGCTGAAGGCCTGCGGTCTAATGTCTCTAAATAAAGTGCTAAACGTTGTCTGTGTGTATCGTGTCGCGGACATTCTAACAGAAGATGCTGCATCCTCATCCGCGTGGCCACAAGTACATTCGGGACTATCAGCTCTTGAAATTGTTTGTAGAAATGTTTTGTGTACGCAGTACCGAGCCGCAGACGGTGAATGAGTGTTTCAAAGGCTCTGGTTGTATTTAATGTGGACAGGATTTAACTGAAGTGCAGGGTCAATGTGAAATAAATCTGAAGATTTCGAGTTTGATCAACCATGTCGCTTTGCAACCACGGACTCAGATCTGTATTAGTATGTGCCGCAATTCTCCTTGCGTTAGAGGGAGACCGTGTGTGGCGGTATTATATGCGCTTGTCTAGCAGCCATGTCTGCTGCAACATTCCCAAGGATATTGCAGTGGCCAGGTATAAATTGGAACATTATTGTGCGAGTTTTTTCACTTGCCTTTATGAGCTCCTTTAGTGTCTCATAAACTAACGCCATGTTTTGGGAATTGCTGATGCCACCACGAAGTGACGACAAAGCTGCTTGTGAGTCACAAAGTATGACCCATTGGTTCCCTTTTTGCGTTGAACTTATGTATCGTAACACAGACAATATAGCAAAAAGCTCTGCTGTAGTTGATGACGTGTGAGAAAGTTTAAACGTCTGTATTCGGTTCCGTTCTGGAATGACAAAGGCAGCTGTAGAAGAATTTGTTTGACAAGAACCGTCTGTATAGGCTTGAATATATCCAGGGTACCGAAAGTATATCTGGTACAGCGCCAGTTGTTGGGCTGCTAGCATAAACATGTCTCGTTTGCGAATAATTCCGTCAACCGAAAGTTGAATTGTTGGGGCGAAAAGTCGCCATGGAGGGTAGGAAATATCTGAGATCCAAAATTTGTTGTGTGGTAGTAGATTTTTTTGCACTCGAATCACAGTATTGATGTTCGCCCTGTCTCTCTCAGTAAGTGTAATTGCTAGTGGCTGCTTTTTGTGCTGCACTGAAACGCGAGAGTAGTGTCGACAGGTTTCAACCGTCCTCATAATTGGGAATGGAGGATGACGTGCCTCTGCAATTACTAAGGAACTTGAGGTTGCTCGGGGAACACCTAAGGATACTCTAAGGCTCCTAGCTATTAACCGTTGAAGTCGCTCTTCAGATGAACGGGAGATTCCATGCAGAACAGGTGAAGAATAAGCTATTTTTCGCTTTATAAGTGCATTATGTACTTTCAGTAGAGAAGAAACCGACCCTCCCCATGTCGTGCCTGCTACGCGGCGAAGAACATTTATTGTTGAGTTTATTTGTTCTTCGCGTGCTTTAATGTGAGCATTCCATGAAAGTTGTCTGTCTAGTATAACCCCCAGAAATTAGTGTTGTTTTACGATGTCTAAAGGTTGCCCCTTAAGGCACAGCGGAAAGTCTTTTAGGCATCCTCTGGTAAAGGGTAGCACAGCCGTCTTACTGTAAGACAACTCCATTCTTCTTTCTTTTAAGAATTTGTCCACAATGTTTAGGCCTTCCTGCAAAGTTGATTGAACAAGGCTAGCACATGAACCAGAGGCCCAAATACAAACATCATCCGCATATATAGAGTAGTGTAGTGCAGGTGGAAGTCACCGTGGTAAATCCGCCATTACAGAATTAAAGAAAGACGGGCTTAAGACACTGCCTTTTGTGACTCCTTGAATAAGATTATGAGAGGAACTTTTTCCTTCGCTTGTTTGAACAAATATTGATCTGCCATTAAAGAAGTTGGATATCCACCGTAGCGTCCTTCCAGAGACTCCCAGTTCTATAGCAGACCACACAATATATGAGCATGACTGACTGTGTCGAAGGCTTGCTTAATGTCTAAAAAACCGCTATTGTGACATTTCCCTTAGCTCGTTCATGTTCAACATAGGTGACGATATCCAAACTGCATCCATGGTGCATCGCCGCCTTCGAAATCCTGTCATGTGATCTGGAAGTACTTCTGTTTGCTCACACCACCATTGCAGCCTAGTGTCAATCATTTTCTCCATGACCTTGCATAGACAGCTCGTCAGGCTCACAGGACGAAAAGACTCAAGAGATAGAGGAGTTTTACCAGGCTTCAATATAGGTATCACACGTGCTGTTTTCCAAGAGTCAGGGACATACTCCTTTTTCCACAAGTCATTCAGTAACTCCAAAAGTGCCAATCGACCATTAGGTCCAATGTTTTGCAACATACCGTATGTAATGAAATCTGGACCTGCAGCAGTCTCTGTCTTACAAGACGCAAGTGCATATTTTAGCTCAATCATAGAGAATTCATAGTCTAATTGTACATGCTGTGATTGAAAACATGCAAACATTTTTTTTGCCATTTTAACTGAATATTGAAACTCAGGACAAGCAATTGAAACGCTTGTTCTAGTTATAATCTTTCAGAATTATTCAGCAATCTCTAATTCTGAAGTATCCTTGGCTATTAAGAGAGCACGAAATGGTTGTGCTTGAACAACAGAGCTGCTTAATGCACGAATAGTCATCCATATTCGAGGAACTGGCGTCAGGGGAGACAACGTATTGCAATATTCACGCCATCGTTTTTCCACAAATTTTTGTAGTCGTCTTCGCATGACTGAGTGGACTTGCTGCGAATTTCTATACGCTTCTATATTTCCACGGCGGCGGTAAGCTCTTTCTGCTCTTCTTCTTATAGCTCTCAAGTGTTCATATTCTCCGTCAACTGATGTGTATTCATCAGGAATGGGCACTTGTTTCGTACACAATTTCATTGTTTCGTGTATAACTGATGTGAGTGTCCCTACGTCAGTTGCACGATGTACTCGACTGGATAAGTGTTGACGAAAGAGCTGCCAATTTGTTATATCCACGTATCTTCGTTTCGCAGTGCTTTTTAACCGTGGATGCGATATAAGAATTGGGAAGTGATCACTTCCACGTGTTTCTGCGTCAGTTGTCCACCCAGTATCGGTAACAAGATCATTAGAGCATAGTGTTACGTCTATACAACTGGCATAGCCATATCCACGCATAAATGTCACAGATCTATCATTCAATACTGACAGATTGTATATTTCCGCGGCGCATTGAACGATATCCCCACGTGCATCACAGTGGTTACTCTCCCATGTTACGTTGTGTGCGTTAAAGTCTTATAGTCTTATATCTTATAGCTTAAATCTTATACCTTAAATCTTATAGCTTAAAATCTTATAGTCCCACCGGAAGACTGCATTCTTACTAGGGAGAGCACAGATCATTATCCAATCTTTCTCAAGATTAATTTTATTCCTTTTCTCCGCACCGTATTCAACGACAAACTTGTTCTTCATAAGAAATTTTTTTCGGAGCCGCAAAAAATACAGACCGCATGGTTTAGGTAGAGGAAACTAACGGCCCTCAACCAGCTTTTTCGTGCCTCTTGTGTATACTTTTAAATGGCTTACATTCCCACAAACGCGAGAAAAATCATCTGTCCATTCCAGGATGGACAGGATGGACACAAACATCCTATAAACACAATAGAGAGATGCCAACACAATTCACAGATACGAATGGCAAAGTTGCATACAAACACTGGTAGCGCTTCCTACACCCACATTTCTACAAGCCGGCTTATACAGCCATGATATTTCGACCTGCAGTGTAGTGCCAGTGGGCGCATCTTTGTTCCACGTAAATAAACAATAAATATCTGCGTTATGTTTCTTTGGATATAGTAAGCTAATGGGAACCTCAAAGCGACAGAGACCTGTTACAGTACCCTAAAACTGCACTATATTGAATGTCTTTCGACTAGCCACTTCCGATTATTAGCGCAGTGGAGACGCCAAGTAAAAAAAAAAATTTGTTTTCACAGATCATAACACCCATAGCGCCAAAAGAATGTTTTATGTGAACAATGATATGGGAATAATAGTAATGGAAGCACAGTTGTACCAACATTACTGCAAATTTCTGTTTGACGAAAGGGTAGATTTTGTGCTCGAAACCACCCTAAAGGTGCAAAGTGGTCTATATGTGTACCTGAAAAGTGATGGTGGTTAAGCGTTTTCTGCTAAGTGTCCCCCCTTCAGTACTCAACGGAATCCTACTTAACATGTGTCCTGAAGTAATTCGCTTCAACTGTTTTTATTAAAATTGAGGCAGGAAAACCTTCATGGGTACTGATCTAGTAACATAAGTTCCACGGGCATAATATTGTGAAGGCGAAAACTGTTTTTCTGTACGTTCATTTTACTACGTGTTTAAAGTCTTCGCTGAAACTCATGCTATAGTGCCTAGAGGAGCATCCCTCATGCTGGTGAGCCACGTATCGATATATCTACGCGTTAGGCTATATTAACATTCAACTCCGAGTCGGTAATGCGTGCGGCCAAGAGACGTGTTTTACGCACACGTAGTAAACCGATAGCCAGCGCGCACAAAGACTAACAGCTAAGTATCGATAAACATGGCAGACCCGCCTACATCGTGCTTAAGTCTTGAGGGCGCTCTATTTCAGCACAGCTCCCCTTACAAGTGTACTGGAGTGCTCTTAACTCTATCGCTAAAGGCACTTTCTGCTATTGCTGTCAATATCCACTTCTCTTGCTTCACGCCCAGTTTCGGAGCATTTTTTTTTGCCTCCTGCTTCCGGTTAGCTCAAAAAGAATTTCCTGAACTGCTAGGGATCTTTCGTAATCGTATCAACTGACTCACACTAGTGGGTTAATCCTGCAATCAACTTCATGTAGTACATTTTAATTTCAATACAGCATGTCCATGACATGTATACACGGACCGCTAGCGTCATTTTTTTCAAGCAGGGGTGGAGCATTTGCATTACTCAATGGAGAACGTCTTTTAAATATTGACTACAACACAAAACGTCTTCGTGAATACAAATCTTATCAATGACATTATTTACGACATGGTATCACTAAACGGCCATCATTGCGTAAATGCTTCAGGGAAATTCCACTGGCCAACTATCATGTACCCTATGAAACATTATACCTACAGGTTTATGATTGTATTGCGCACTTATCCGTTCATAATATTCTGTTCCCGTAACTACTACGATATATGAGGTCTGTCGTGAACGTGCGTGCAGTACGTTTAAAAAATTATTTTAAAGTATTGCTCATGATACACAACACCGTTTGTTGCCCCTGTTCCATTGCTGGAAGCATCCTTGGAAGTCCTCTTCTGTTAAGCACTTCAGCAGTGAAGTCATTTCTCTTTTGAATTGTCTTTACATCCCCGAAATGTCAGCCGCATAGCATGAGCTTGCATTTGGGGAACAAAACAATTCGGGGTAGCTTGCACTAGTGGCGCAAGGCTAAAGACACAGCGGAGCTGATCGGTATCGTTCGTTCTCGGCTTCTCTCACGTCGGGATATTCTCGCAGCCGACGCTTTCTCTCCCGTTCCCTAGTTCTCTCGCTGGACGTACTCGGGGTCTCCTGCTCGCCGGCGTCGTTTTGCAGCGGCTTCTTCGACTAACCGTGCTGGGTCCAACCGGTGTCGGACGCTGGCAGTCTCGCTTAGCAGCGCGCCGCGATTCTTGGTAAGCGGCTTCTTCCTCGGTGGTGCGAACTTTCCTTGGTCTGCCCGTGTCTACGTCTGGCGCGCCGCCGCCGCGCACCGGCTTTCATACGGAAAGAAGGGGCGCATGCACTGTTGGCCGTGACGTCATGCCTGACTCGCGGCGCATGTGCCTTAGTGCGCTGCTGGTGGCGAAGTCGTAGAGGAAGTGGGGCGAAAGCTATGCACAGTGTAAGGGCAGCGAACGCAGACGAGCCGGGATGACGTCATGGCAAATGCGCAGTAGCGCGCAGCTGGCGGGAGCTCGGTGGAGCCGTGTCTGTGTCGGGTGAAGCGAGCGCGCACCTGCGCGGCGGTTACTAGGCAACGCGAGGTGACGTCATATCTCGGCGCAGTTTTTCGAGGACGACTAACGGAGTTACGAATAGCTTAAACAGCTTCGCTGTCAAAAATCAGAAAGAGCTATATGCGATGATTAGGAATCGTGCTCGAACACAGTTATGGAACTTCTTACGGGAATGTCACGCACTGTTCGTGCACAGGGTGCAGGGGTATTATCGCGGGGCAGACTCCAGGGCCCCTCGACAAATTTGGTCGTACGCAGCGCACACAATCTTTCACTTGCTTCAGGACTTCCGCGTAGAAATCTGCACTGACAGTTTGACATGCAGAAAGAAATTCGTGGTACACAGTTCCATGACAGTGAAAAAACGCTATCAGCATGGATGATTTTTGCTTTCTTCAGCGCTTTTTTTAGGGCAAAAGCACTACTGGCCTACGAATCTGGATTATTCCTCTGTCTGTATGAAGCCTTTCATACGGTCACGCGGCCATGCACCGGTACGTTTACATAAAAATAAATGTTTCATGCGCAAACGAGAACCGAATTCTGGGAGCGTGAAATCATTTACTGTAGTGGTCGGAAAAACTGCTTTGGCGGTGAAGTTCGGCGGAAAGTGGTGGTAGTTGCCATGTTTCATCTATAGTACTGCACCTGATGTTGTCGGCCCAGCTACGCTCGGAACGCCGCCTTTACGCTGATGCCAAGGCCACGTAAAACACGCGGGCTAACGAAACTCCCGAAAAGCAACAATGCTAGAGGTAACACTAGGTTTAATGGTGCTAACGCACAACAGTTCCTGCTTAGCCAGAGCTAAACCGCCAGCGATTTTACTGGCCTAGGTTATTCTTTTCTTTTCCACTCCTTCCACTGCGACTTCAACTTTATGCTGTATTTGTAAATCCAAGTTTCGTTGAAAGTGACGTCCCCTTCGAGACATTATTCGCTGCCGCCTCAAATTTTCCAAGCAATGCAACATTTTTTTCTAGCTACTTCTGCTGAGGAGCCAGCCGCTTCGGCTCCATCCAGCCTCAAACGTTTCTCATTTCCCGATTTTCAATCCAAATCCGATGAATGGGCGCCTTACCCAAACCAAGTGCTTCTGCTATCATTCTAACCGTCATTCGGTAGTCATTTAATATGGGAGAACGCCCACGATGGATGTTTTTATCTTCGCACGAGTTGGAAAGGCGTCCTGATCATGCATCGTTCTTGGTGGGGTCTTCACTAGCTTCCTGAAAACGCCAGACCCACTTTTACACAGTTGTTTCCGTTAGGTCATTGTTTTTTTCTATAGTTGGTTTGCAGTGATTGATAATTCCTCAAGCCTTCTTGCTCAATTTCACAAGAAATGTGATATTGGTCCAAATACAAGAAATGAGTTGCACAAGAAGTGCGCGCATAAATGTCTGCCTTGCCCTACAGTAGTCCGGCTGTATGACAAGGCTATTTCACCTGCTGTTTAAGTTCTGATTGGCTGGGCTGGGGTGCACTTTAGCACTCGCCACGTGCCACAGCCAATGAGCACTTCATATCTTTTTCTTCTTTCGGGCGTTTAACGGGCCAAAACCAGTTCTGAATATCAGGCACGGCGCAGTGAAGGACCCCGGATTAATTTTACCACCTGGGATTCTTCAACATGCACTACACCGCAAGCGCACGAATGCCGCCGCCGCGGCCGGGATTCCATTCCGCGACCTCGTGCTCAGCAGTGCAACGCCTTAGCTAACTGAGCCACCGCGGTGGGTCAATGATCACTTCAGCAGCAGACGATTTCAACTTGAGAAGCAAGAGAGAGGAGCCGCTATAATCTCTCCCACTTTTTTTTACAGTGAAGCTGTTAAGGGCTAGGGTGCCCCAGGATCTTCTGTGCATGTATAAAAAAACTATCCTCATGAGCATTGACTCGAGCGCCGTCGTGTTTTTGAGCGAACGGCCCCTCCTCCCTCCCAGCCGGCAGAGCCCCCGCTATCTCTCTTCTCTTGCGCCAGTCCACCTTCTTTTATGCCGCCTTCTCCCCTGAGTAGAGTTGGGCCCGGCTGTGAGGCTAGCGCGGCAAGCCTGCTGGAAGCTCCGCCCGACTAGAGATGAGCCTTGCTGGGGCGGTAGCGAGGCTAGGCCGGTGGCGCTCCTTCTTTGCGTCCATACAGTTAGTATACTGGCTATACTGGAAAAGCTAGGCGAAAAAAGATGGAACCCCGTATACGCCGCAATGTTGCTACGACTCATTTTTGTAACACTAAAAATATTCAAAATATTATGCAAATGCAAGCACTTACACGTATCACATAGGCATGGACAACGTTTGAAGTTGATTTCGTATATTTTTCACAAAGATCGGACGGCTAATTTGAAAAATTTGATGTAAAATTTACGGTGTCTGAAAAGCTGCGTTGGCAGGCGCCGTAACTAGATGGCGCAACCATACCGACGGAGGCACAGGATCGCGTTGATTTCTGCGCGCCTCGTCTGAATCGCATCTCATCGTCGGCGCCTGCGCGCCTGCACAGAGTAGCAACATGGCGGCGCCCTTGGGGTTCCCGATTTTCATACATGGGCGATATGGGGAGATTTTCCTCTAGAGTAGGTTATATTAACTCTATGTTTGCGCCCCTCCGCCTCGGCACCACCTCGTGGAGTAGTATGAAAACGCCGGTGTGGCGGCGTTTTCAAACTTGGGATTCTAAAAAAAAATCAGCATGCGTTATACCACGGTGTTCGCCGGGTCTTACGTTTACGTCATCATTACGTGATGTAGGTCACCCTGGCGAGCACGTGAGCACGTTAGCGCTTCTGTGCGCGCCTTCGATTTGCGTAGCCATCTTTAAAAAGACGCTTTGACGGTACAGTGATCACGACTGTGTACGTTCCCCCTACAACGCCTACGAAAGATATCGAAACGTTCATGATAGACATGTTCGGTTGGGTGATGCCCAACGACGATACGCCCATTCTCATCGTGAGGGCAATATTCCCTATTGCAGACACACCATAGTCACAGCTTACGCTGGCTTCCATCTTCACAGTAGTGGAAGGGCTCTGAATTTTTGTTCGCTCACTACACCAACTTGTGGGACAGACTTTGTACTCTCGGAACATTGTAAGTTCGACTTCTTTCTGGAACGCGACCGAGTTTCAACATGCACTTTCGTGAAATAAAACTGCATTTACTCAGTATTATACGGCATTATATATGTCTGTCATGTGATCGTCATTCAGCCGAGAACAGGAGAACTGCACTTACCAGAAGGCGGGAAAGAGCAGGCAGCATACACAACAAAACATTGTGAAGAAATCAACTTCTTCCAAACTGAATTAAACGTCAAAGCGAGTAGGGAACGAAGTTTCCTTCCTTTGGAATGCGCATTGGCTGAGTGCAGAAACGTGATTAAAATTATTCCGTAAAGCTGAAGACACTGTCTGTTGCCTGAAGATTACTTATACAACAAATGCTGAAAGATCTTTTCCTAGCCAAACATAAATTCAAAGCATCGGTAGCAGATGGTGTTAAGACTGGCCTATGTGATAGTGTCACTGCCAAAGCCATGGCAAAAGCCCGGACGTTTCAAATACACCTAGATGCCCGCCACCGTTCAAAAACGCTTAGTAGGCTCTAACGGCGAAAAGACGTTAGCATTCGTGCGCGCATTCTCGCCTCCTTCCCCATGGCGCGCACGACGTCCTGATGTCTGTGTGGACTCGATAGTGCTGTGGCCTTCCAGCGAGCGAGGCGATTAGGGCCCAAACTCGTTCAATCTACCTGCCGTTCCACACTCTGCCTCGGTGTTCCACTTCGCCTTGTGGTTGGCTGTGCGGTCGTCTTTAGGAATGTTCGCAACTTTGCCATTCGCATGCCTTGGCTGGTCCTAGGCGAATGGGGTGACGCCATCATGGCAAACATGGCACTTGCCCGAAGCGAAGCGGGGACGCGAGGTCTAAGCTACAGCCGTGTCAGGAACAGCCTATTTTTCTAGTTCTTATGACTCGCTGCTTCAAGGTTTCAAATGGTTAACTTGCCTTTGTTACCTCGACGACGTCCTTGTGTTTTCTCCTATGCTTGAGACGCACCGTGAGCGCGTCGCAGCTATCCTTGACGTCTTCCGCAAGGCTGGGCTCCAATTAAACTCATCGAAGTGCCACTTCGGGCGCCGACAGATTACAGGGCTCGGCCATCTCGTCGATGATTCCGGAGTACAACCCGACCCGGGGAAGGTTCGAGCAGTAACAGCTTTTACTGTACCTCAGTCTGTCAAAGACGTCCGGAGTTTTGTGGGGCTCTGTTCTTATTTCAGACGGTTTGTGAAAGATTTCGTAGCAATCGCTCGACCACTCACTGAACTTCTGAAGAAAGACGTGCCTTTTACGTGGGGTTCCCCTCAGGCTGCCGCATTTTCACGCCTTATCACGATTCTGACCAATCCACCGATCTTGGCCCACTTTGACCCGTCCGCACCTACAGAGGTCCGAACTGATGCCAGTGGTTATGGGATCGGCGCAGTCTTAGCGCAACGGCAACACGGACACGACCGCGTTATAAATCAAATCAAATCAAATCAAATCAAAATTTATTCCAACATACAGCAGATGTTGAGGACCGTGGACAAAAAGCCAGCAAGGCTTGACGTGGTCCATGGCCCCGTTTTAAAGGCAGCAACAAAACAACAAAGGATAAACACAGTCTAACACAAGAAAATAGAAAAGGTGAATGTCCACACTAATAACTGTGAAGCCATTATCAGTATTACCATGAGGAAATAAAGCACATAAAGGAAATCATATGACATACATATTGAGTAATTTTTTTAGAAGTACAGCTAGTACTTGCAAAATACATCACAAAAACAATAAACAGAAACTTAACAACAGTCAAAAACATGCAACACTATATACACAAGCTTTATACAAAACCTTTATAAAAGCTTTTATGGGACACAATGTATGTAATAGTTTATACAGCTTTATATAAAAAGGTCGTGATACACATAGTACAAAGGCAAAACAAAAATAATTATTATACTGGAAATACACCGCATCAAAGAAAGAACGTTTGCATACACACTTGCATTTAGATACATCTTTATACTAGCATTAAAAAAATAAAGCATTATGTTATGTTTGCCTTGTTTAAATGGTAAGGTAGTCGAAAACGAAGCATTTGATAGGTGTAATTTGTTCTAGGCCTCGGCAATTCCCATATTTCCGAGCTCCTTGTATTGACCGTTTTATGTTTTGGTACCAAGTTAGATATACGTTTTAGGCTGTCGTTGCTTTTTTTAATACTGGTTGTATAGCTTCGTATTAACATGTTTTCGTAAATGTTGGACATAGGTAGCAAATTCAGCTTTTCAAATAGAGCACTAGTTCGCGTTAAGTAAGGAACGTCTAGGATACAACGTACGGCCTTTTTCTGCATTCTATGCAGTGTATTGATATTAGCCCTTTCGGCCCTGGCGTCCTATAAAAAGGACACGAAGAGAAATTGTTCTAAATCGTCACGCAAATGGTTAGTAAACTTAATAAAGCACTTGAACTATTCTCCTACCCCTCCGCCAGCGCAAGCGACAGTTTCTTCATCCTTGTCTTCCTCAGAAAGCGTTAGAGGGGAAATCAAAATGGCGGAAGACAAGAAACACGACTGCAGCAGTTTCCACGTCTTTTGATAATATTTTACTCAATACCTGTTGTTTCGGTAGCGATCATAATTTTGTGTTTAGTTTCTGATATGCTTAGGGGTGTACATATATCGGTAAGGTTTGCCTCTCATTTGCGCATAGCACGCAGCACGCCATGATATGCGTGTCCTAAATAAAGGACACCAGTGCTTAGTGGTTGTCAAGGGACTGCATGAGCTGAATGTACAATGAGGACGCTGTTGCTTGTAGCAGCTGCTGATTTTTTGTGTTATTATTCCAGAGGTGGTAAGTCAGCCTGAACTGCTGTATTCAGTAGTAAGGGGACTTCTGTAGCGAAAAGTCTGTGTATCAAGACCCAAATATGTTTGCTCCACTATAGGAAGTGTGTGTGTTGGAGGTAGAGGACGATGACGATGAAGAGCAGGATATATAGTTTGGTTTTGCTGTTTAGGGGAGCAGTAATTCTTGAACATTAGACGAAGAATTCGCCGTCTGTGGCAATAATACATCCGACAAAGTGGCTATCAAGTAGATGGAGGCCATTCAAGTGCAATTGTGAAGGACGTGGGCGTGTTGGATGTAGAAGACGATGATGATGAAAACCAGAATACACACGTCGGGAACCGAGAGGTCGCAGCGGAGCAGCAGAGCACGAGGACCAGCGCACCAGGCTTCTAGAACAGACTAGCGCATGCCGTGCTTACGCATCGAGCACGCGCCGCCCAACTTTATTTTCGTCGTCTTTCGCAGCCGGCACCAAGGCGCCGGCCGAGAGCGCCGACCTTAGCATCCCCGCGCAGCGGCGTCGGTGGGCTATACACACAGTTTGCTTTTGCAGCCTTGGGGAGCACTAAACTCTGCACAATAGATGAAGAAATGGTCATCTATGACGAAAATACATCCGAAAAAGCGACTATCGAGTAGATGGAGGCCATCCAAGTGCAATGCTGAAGGAAATCTGCTTGTTGGAGGTAGAAGATGATGACAAACAGGATTTACAGTTTGCTTTTTCAGGCATGGGGAGCAGTAATTGCTGTACAGTAGACGAAGCAGTGGCCATCTATGGCAAAATATGTCCGACAAAGCGACTATCAAGTAGAGGCCATTCAAGTGCAATGATGAGCCGTGTATAATGAGCACGAAGAATATTTTTCAGGCCTTTGATGCACAAGAACCACCGTGAAATTGCCATCATGCAAGATTTTCCAGATTTAAATGTGTGATACAGCTCAAAATAATATGCAACTTCGAAGTACCTCGTATTGCTCTCTACAACCACTAAGCCCTGGTGTCCTATATAAAGGACATGACGCCATATCTTATACTGATGTGGTACTCCGAATATAATAAACATTTTTGTGTTTCTTAGGGAGTAGTAAATCAATGCCAAACGATGAAAAAAAGTTCTGTACATTAAAAAAAAATCAGGGCCGAAAGGGTTAAAAAGCGTTGTAGTGCCCCAGACAAGATTGCAATAGTTTATGTATGATAAGAACAGTGATTTGTACAGAAGAAGTTTAATACTTTCTGGAAGGAAAAAACGCAATTTGCATAGTATTCCAGTCACCCGAGAGAGCTTACCCATTACCATTTCCACGTGAGCATTCCACGACAAATGTTGCTCAAATACGACGCCAAGACACTTAAAAGAAGGAACAATTGGCAAAATGGAGTTATTAAGCTGTAGAGTGGTACGAGTATCAATGTGTCAATTTTTTGGCCTAAAAAGTACAGCCTTTGTTTTATTAACATTTTGTGTTAACGAGTTCGCGATACTCCAAGAGGATAATTTTAACAGAACCTTGTTGGCTTTAATCATGATATGTTCAGCATCTTTTGCGGTTACTAGAATTGTAGTGTCGTCTGCATATACAATAAATTTTACGTCATTATCAATGCTCACCAAATCATTAATATAAATACAAAAAAGCAAGGGCCCGAAAATACTTCCCTGTGGTACTCCTGCGTCAAGTGGTTTCAAATCAGACGTGTGACTGTTTATAACTACTTGTTGCATGCGGTGTTGAAGATATGATTCCATTAATTTCAGAAAAACGCCTCGAAAGCCATAATAGTTCAACTTTTCTAGTAGGGTAGTATGATTTATGGAGTCGAAGGCTTTTGAGTAGTCGACAAAAATACCCAATGTACATAGCTGACGTTCGAAAGAATCTAATATATTTCTTTTTGCGTTAGAAGGGCAGTTTCAGTATACTGACCTTTCGTAAATCCAAACTGCATATTTGTCATTAATTTATGCTTAGTTATAAAGGATGTGATGCGGCTGTGAATTAGTTTTTCGAGAGGTTTTGAAAAAATTGACAAGACGGATATTGGTCTATAGTTAGTTAAATCGTTTTTATCACCGCCCTTGTGTAATACTTTAACTTTAGCAACCTGGAGGCTTTTTGGAAAAGTACCATCAGATAAAACAAGGTTGTAAATGTGTGTCAATGCCGGAGTGATGGCATCTAGTACGTACTTTGCAGGCCCGATTTCAAAACCGTCGGCATCGCAACATTTACTATTTCTGATGGATAAGAAAGTGCTAATTATTTCATTATCTGTCGTAGGACTCAAAAATGCCGACTGGCTGATCCTTGAACTTAGATAATTCAAGCAATTTGGATCGTAAGAACTCTTTTCTAAATTGGTGAAATAATTGTTGAAAGTTTCTGCCAGTTCCTTTTCTGATATTTCATTTCCATCAATCGTTATTTCTCTAATAGTCTCCTTACAGCCACTTCGGCCAAGAACTGTAATAATACGCTTCCAAACAATATCTGATTTTTTCATAATGTCATCGTTAAATAAATTTTGCAAGTACGCTCTTTTCTCACGACGTAGAAGACTATTAACTTTATTCCTTTGTACCCTAAATTGACGCAAGATTTCTTGAGACCGCGTTGAAATAAAGGCATCGAATAAGCGGTTTTTTGTGCGTATTTCTTGTAAACACTGTTTTGTAACCCATGGCTTTCTACTTTTGCCCGCAGGTTTAAGAACTTTGTACCTAAAACATTTCTCATAAGCAGCTTTAAACTTTTCGTGAAAACATTCGTAAGCGGTCTCGGGGTCTGTAATTAGCAGTAGAGGTGACCAGTCAATAAGCAACATTTCATTGCGAAAATTGTTTAAGCAGTGTGCGTTTACGTCTCGTACAGTCAAATGAAAGTCATTCGCGGTTCCAATAGGTGCGGTTAGTTTCAAGAATAAAAAAATTGGGAGGTGATCGCTGATGTGGCTGCCTATAACACCTGATGATAAATTTGTATTTTCAATATTAGTTATAAAGACGTCTATTAGTGTAGTTGAACCATGCGAAATATGAGTCGGAGAATTTACTACATTTTCAAAACCATTAGATTCAAGGGTCCTATATAATTCTTCACTCGGTTTAGAAGTCTTTAACAAGTCAATGTTTATATCACCTGCCATAATGAGCTTGAATCCATTATCGTTAATCCAGCTTAGGTACTCGTCTATAAAGGACAGAAAGTTTGGTATACATGTATTTGGAGGTCTATATAGAACACAATACACATTATCATTGCATTTGCGAGGTCAGGAGCCGGCTAGTCTACGCTAGCCGGCTCCTGACAACTGCAGAGCGCAACTATTCGATTACCGAACGCGAATGTCTTTCTCGTCTGGGCTGTTTCCAAGTTCCGCCCATAATTATATGGCAAGCCCTTCTCAGTAATCACAGACCATCATGCGCTGTGTTGGCTTCCGTCGCTCAAGGATCCTACTGGCAGGATCGGTCGTTGGGCTCTCCGACTACAAGAATATCCCTACACAGTGACGTACAAGTCGGGACGCCAACACCAGGACGCAGATTGCCTCTCTCGCAACCCAGTCCAAGACCCGACCTCTACGTCTGAACCTGACACCGACGCCTGCGTTCTCTCTGTTTTTCCACTGATCCATGTCGCCGACGAGCAGCGCCGTGACCGGTCCTTGCTTATCATCATTGACCGCCTGGAATCATCACTTGCCGACAGCTCCCTTCGCTTATTCACACTTCAAGATGGCGTACTCTACTGCCACAACGTTCACCCCGACGGCCCAGCATTACTCCTTGTGCTCCCTAAACACCTTCGCTCGGCTGTTCTCCACGAACTTCACGACCTCCCCACAGTCGGTCACCTCGCTGTGTCACGTACCTACGACCGGATCCGCCGACGCTTCTTTTGGCCAGGGCTTGCTCGCTCCGTTCGAAGATACGTAGCTGCGTGTTAGAAATGCCAGCGACGCAAGACACCGTCGACGCTCCCTGCTGGGTACCTTCAACCAATTGACATTCCCGCGGAACCATTCTTTTGGGTTGGTTTAGATTTACTTGGTCCTTTTCCTCTTTCTACCTCTGGGAACAGGTGGATCGCTGTGGCCACAAATTACGCCACGTGCTACGCCATCACCCGAGCGCTCCCTACAAGCTGCGCCACAGATGTTGCCGATTTTCTTCTACGCGACGTGATTTTATTACATGGAGCTCCGCGACAGTTTCTCACAGACCGTGGCCGGACATTCCTGTCAAAAGTTATCACGGACATCCTGCAGTCCTGTGCCACGACGCACAAGCTATCCACGTCATACCATCCGCAAACAAATGGCTTCACGAAGCGTCTTAATCGCACGCTCACAGAGATGCTCGCGAAGCATGTGTCTTCAGACCACACTGACTGGGACCTCGCTCTACCATTTGTCACATTTGCGTATAATTCCTCGCGCCACGACACAGCCGGTTATTCGTCATTTTTCCTTCTGTTCGGCTGAGAACCAGCACTGCCCCTCGACACAACCCTCCCTGTTCACGCAGCACCCACCAGTGAATATGCACTTGGTGCCGTCGCCCGCGCTGCCCACGCAAGGGAAATTGCCCCTGACCGCCTTCTGCACTCCCAAGAGAGTCAAAGGCGCTTGTACGACCAGCGACACCGCGACGCGCACTTCCCGCCTGGTTCTTTGGTGCTTCTATGGTCTCTCTCGCGTCCGGTCGGCCTGTAAGAAAAAAAAACTGCTGTCTCGTTACACAGGCCCCTACCGAGTGCTTCGTGCCGTGACTCCCGTCGCCTAGGAGATCGCCCCTGACGCCCCATCTGCTTCCAAGTCCAGTGATATCGTGCACGTTACACGACTGAAGCAGTATCACCCTCCCAGTGATGACATTTAGATGCTCCGGGACGTCGCTTCTGCCGCCGGGGGATTATGCTACACGCGTTTGGTATTTGGTTGTTTGAACGAAGTGCGCGGGTGCCATCACTCGAAAAAAGATGAGGAAGGAGCTGGGCTCGCGCTGTGAATCTAACTGGTCAGCGCTGCAACCACTGTTGTAAATACAACCTGTAAATAGTTGGTAGTCTTAGTGACTCGTCCTTCGCGTAACAATATTTACCAACGTTATCCATCACATGCTGAGATAGAGATCGAAGGCAGCAAGCCATTGTATCCTTCCATGCCTCATCAGTGAGTGCGATCGCCAACAAAAAACAGACAGAGCCCAGGGAGTGTGTTGTGTTTACGCGAGCGTCGGAAGAAATATTTGAAGCCGTCGACTTCGTTATTTTGTGTGTCGTACTTCGCGTGTGTATTGCAAACGAGAAGTTCATCACATACATGTGCATGCTGAGCACGACACATGTTCAGGACGTGGCGAAATGAAAAGTGTCCGATCGGCGCACCCAGCTTACGGGACTTGAATGTGTTCTGTGTATGCGGTTCGTTGCCGCGAAGGGGTGACTGCCAGTCCTTTACAACTTTTAGAAGTGATGCTACGATCAGTTGCGATTAGTTTTCATCGAATCGTGATACATACGCGCGATCTATTGCAGCGGTACAGGCAAAGTAAATATACCTGGTAGCCAAGCTTCCATAGAAGCCCATAGTTTCAGGAAATGGTGGTTCAGCGGCGGTACATGGGGCTTAGCTCCATCTTTGTAAAGAGGGAACGCTTCTGGCGGAAAAAAATAATGTGACGCCCTATCCGTTAAAAACAGAAGTTACGTCATTATGTTCTCAAAGGCGCAAAATCTGTTTTGGTCGCCTACCATTAGAGCTCTATTTTGACATGTCCCGCCATGCGACTTGTTGGGCGTTTCGAGCTTTCAATGCGGAAAGCCATGCAGAAAAAAAATTGGACACTTTGTAAATTCCAAAGTGTGTTCGGCGAAAGCCTGTGACCATTCAATAGACAATGCCATATTTTTTTATTTTATTTTGTGCATGACACTCCCAGTCGAATTGGCATAGGCTTTCGCCGAACACAGTTCGGAATTTACAAAGTGTGCTTCCATTTCTTTTGACAACGATTGACAAAGTGTGGTTTGAAGTAAACGATGGACTGTCTATTCATGAATTATTTGTGTCTTTGCTTTAATGCCCCATGAATTCCTTATGCTTGGCTGGGTCGATGTCTACGATAGCTGCCTTGTGATCACTGAAATGTACTGATATCTACTCGAAATCTTTGGTGGTTGGATATGTCTGGAAGACGAGATCAAAACAGCTGCCATGCTGCGTGGTGGCTGTTGTCATCGGTGTGACCAACTGTAACGCTAGTGAAATTTGTAGACCACTGAAAAATGCATGTCTGTTCGCAGCGTCTTGGTTGAAATCCCCGACAACGACCACCGGCCGATGCCTGACGCCTTGTTGGTAGGATGCGATTCACAAGGCAATGGCTGCTTCTTGTCCGAGGTTTGGGGCCAAGTACACACAGACTACAGAGAGCCCAGTCAACAACCTGACTGTACACGCTTCTGCATGGTCAAAGTGAACGTCGTTCATGTCGACTGGAGTAAGCTGAACGTGCGGCTGAGCGTAAATTGCAACTCCATCAGCTTGGATTCGCGGCCGACTGGCCCCGGTTACGAAATGGTACTCCCTCACCTCTGGTGGAGCCGTGGTGGAACCGTGGTGGAGCTGAGGGCACGAACGTACGGACGGTCGGACGCCGCCACTGGGCCATCACGTGATTGCCGAAAGAGTGTAAGAAGGAGAGGCCGCAGCTGTGGCTGCGCAACTGTTGTTATGCGCCGCTGTGCCATCACGTGATTGCTGAGAGAGTGTGAGGGGGAGAGGCCACAGCTGGCACCGTTCCAGGGCACGGACTGACAGACTGACGGTGGGGCGCTGCGAGTATGAGCCATTGAAGGCTTTCGCCTTAAAAGGTCTGGTGTTCGGGTGTAGAGATCACACCCTTGCACAGAACATACGTTTTTTGGAAGACGACGAAAGCTTTGGGTGTAGAATGGTAGCCCCATCGTCAGAGAACAAGCCCGTCGACTTGTGTAGCCGCCAGAAAACAGGGAAAGAAAACAATTATCAAGCGGCCGTAACTCACTACTTTTCACTGAACAGGTTAAGAAACGATGAAACTATCCGCGCCCCCATATTCAGACAAAAGTCGACAAGCAAAACAGCACATGCGAGTAGTGGTGGTGAAAAACTTTATTGAATGATGGCAGGAGAAAATCGGGGACGGCCTTAAGGGCCGGCCCTTCACAAAATCAAGGAGGGGTCCTTAGTCCGGGATCGCTGTGGCTTCTGCTGCAGCACGCTCTCGGGCCACTAGGGCGCGTTGATCCTCCACGATCGAGCAGCCGAGCAGGGCAGCCTCCCAGCTCTCTCGAGTGAGGGGGGAGATTGGAAGGGGTGTGGCGGGGCCGCCGGGTTTGAAGGGCTTGCCCACACTATGTGGAAGGGGACCGTGAACGGATGGTCACAGTGTAGGCAGGACCCGGAGAATGCCGAGTTAAAGTGTTTGAGTATTGCCGGGCACAATACCGTGTTGGTGCAGAGACGGAGGAGCCAGCGCTCGTCCGTCTTGTTTAGGCCCGATGCCTGTGCTGGGAATTTGAGCGTGTGCGATTTGTACAGGGTCGTGATTTCTTTGAAGGATGTAGCCGGATTGGGTGCTGGAACATCACGCGATGGAGGGCGAGGCGGATCCCGGTAAATTAGTGTTCGGGCTGAGGCATCGGCAGCCTCGTTTCCACCTAGCCCTGTATGGCCAGGGGTACAGATGATTGTACGCGGTTTCAGGTGATCTAGATAGTAGCATCGTTTAAGAATTTGGGCTGCGCATTCAGTAATGCAACCCCAGATGAGATTCTGGCACGCACCCCGCGAGTCGGTAATGATGATCCGAGATGCGGGGTCCGCGGCGGCGAGTGCTATGGCGACTTCTTCCGCGTGGGTGATGTCGGGTGCTGGAAAAGTAAGCCCTTCAATAGGTACGTTTTGGTGAACAACAGCGGCCGTGTACCACCCGCCGTGATGCGGGCCGGATGCGTCCGTGTAGAAGACCCCCGTGCGTGAGCTATAGCGTTGCTGTAGGGCGTTAGCCCATGCTATACGCCTACCATCGTGCATCCCCTTAGTCCTGTTTTGGGGCAGAGGCGGAATGATCAGGGCACCACGCCAATCCTCCGGAATCGCGGCCCGCTCTTCTACCGTGTAGGTGTAAGAGATGTGTAAACGGTGTAGGAGATCTCTTCCAGCCAGCGACGTACCAACACGCAGGTACTGGTTGTCGAGATGAGCATCTCTAAGTTCCCCGTATGTGTTTGTCATGCCCAGGTATGCGAGACGTTGGTTAGATGTCGAGATGGGGAGGTCAAGGGCACGTTTATAGATTTTGCGTACTATACAGACGAGTGTATTATCGTCGCATTTATGCAGACGCAGGTAGGGGGTCGAATACAGGATCCGGATGGTCACGAAAGCGTTGGCGAGGCGCAGAGCATCCCTGCTCCGGAGGCCTCCCCGTTTGTTTGAAACCCGGCGGACTAGACGGCCCACCTGATCCCCTATCATGCGCAGTTTACGCAATGTGGTTTCGATCTTTCGGTATGTGTGGAGGAAGAGCCCAAGGACTGTGATTTCATCACGTTCCGGGATAGGCCCGGTACGCAGGCAAAGTTCGATTTGTGTGGGGTCCTTTGATTTTGGGCGAAGATGCACGTATTGCGATTTGGCAGGTGAGCATTCGAGACCGCAGCGACGGGCGCAGTCGTCTACTATCGATGCTGCTTGTTGCAGGCACGTCTCGATGCTGCCAAGAGTTCCCTGTGTTGCCCATAGCATGATGCCGTCAGCATACAGAGCGCGCTGCACGCCTGGGACGTCATTGAACAATGGGGGGAGGTGAGCCATGGCAAGTTTGAACAGGAGAGGAGAGAGGACCGCTCCTTGTGGTATTCCCCGCGTACCGAGGGGGTATGGGCCATGCTCCTTGTGTTCAATACGGAAGTATATCTGCCGTTCCATGAGGAATTGGCGAACATACCTGAAAGCATTATGCCCACAGTTGGTCAGTGTGAGGTGGGTAAGAATGATGCCATGAGTGACTTTATCGAAAGCTCCCTTGAGGTCTAAAGCTAGGACTACCTTGTCATCACTGGGGTGTTGAACTGGTTCGATGCCGTCTCGGTGTAGCTGTAGGAGAATGTCCTGTGCAGAGCGATGTAGGTGAAAACCGTACATGGTGTCCGCAAATGTGTGTTGGGCTTCTAGATATTCAGAGAGCCTATCTCGGCTTATGTTTTCCAGAAGCTTCCCCACACAGGAGATTAAGGAACTGGGTCTCAGATTGTCGATGTTAATGGATTTGCCTGGTTTATTCATTAAAGTAACCAAGCTTGTTTTCCAGTCAATCAGTAGGGGCTCACACCCCTCGCAGACGTGATTGAAATAGTCGAGGAGTGAAGGTACGCCGAGTCAGGGAGGTTGCTTAAAAGGTAACCGTCACTCGATCCCTGCCTGGCGCCGTTCCTTGTTTCATTTTGGACAGGGCCGCCTTAAGATCGTGGAACTGGAAGCAACGATCCAGGTCAGCGTTCTCCGTACCTGCATAGGAGTACGCCGGTCCAAGGGGGTCCTGTTGGCGACCGAGATATTTATCTCTGAGCGCTTGTGCCAATTTCACCGCGTTTCCCACGTAGGCGTGAAATGCACGCTGTAAGTGTTTTTGTGTTTCTGTGCGTGTTTGGCTAGGGTCCATGAGAGTCCTGAAAATACGCCAGGTGTTACGACTTGACAACTGCGTAGCAGCAGTGTTGCAGCGTTCCACCCACATAGAATCGGCAAGCTGGGCCACGTACTCGTCCGCTTCTTGGGTGAGGGCTGCGATTCGTAGTTTGAGTTTTCGGTAGTGGTTCTGTCGGCGCCATCGGCGGACTAGGCTGTGCCGAGCTTCCCAGAGGTGCAGGAGGTGGTGGAACACTTGCAGGAGGTGGTGGAACACTTGGCAGCAGTAGCGACGATCTTGGAGACAAATCTAAACCCTTGTTTGCACTTGCTGCAGATTGTCACCGTCCCTGCTGCACTGTCAGCGCTGTGTCAGCATCGCCCCGACTGCCACGTGCCTAACGGAGGACGACTTTCCAAACTCCAGATACAAGGCGGCGCTGCTGTCAGCGAGATAGCCCGATCTGCGGTGTTGGTGCCCTCTACGTCACATCGGCCCGGACTACTTAAAGGCGTCGATTCTGGAAGCCAATTTCACTTGGCAGCAGTAGCGACGATCTTGGAGACAAGCCTAAACCCTTGTTTGCACTTGCTGCAGATTGTCACCGTCCCTGCTGCACTCTCAGCGCCGTCAGCATCGCCCCGACTGCCACGTGCCTAACGGAGGACGACTTTCCAAACTCCAAATACAAGGTGGCGCTGCTGTCAGCGAGATAGCACGATCTGCGGTGTCGGTGCCCTCTACGTCACATTGGCCCGGACTACTTAAAGGCGTCGATTCTGGAAGCCAATTTTCCTTGGCAGCAGTAGCGACGATCTTGGAGACAAGCCTAAACCCTTGTTTGCACGTGCTGCAGGTTAGTGCCCAACTTTTGTTTCTCACGAGTGGAACTGGTCTGCTTAAAGTCGCTGCTGCTGCCAAGCTTTCATTGCTATTTTCGGAGTGTTTTCCTTTCATTCTTACCAATTGTGGTATCGTATATGCACGTTACTTTTTTCCTGCTTATTTTGGTTTTGTACTAAGGCTCAATGGCGAAGGATGTCGGGCGTGTCAGAGAAGAAATGAAAAATGACGTTGCTAAGCTTAAGGAAGATCTTCTCCGGGAATTCAAATCTTCAAAAGAGTCACTACAAAGAGAGTTGAGAATGGAAATCCGTGAGCTTAAACACTGAACAAAAAAAAAACATCACCCAAAGCTTCGAATTTGCCCATGCAAAAATCATGGACCTGAAACTTAAGTTAGAAAACGAAGAAGCAAAAAACGCACAGCTCAGAAAGGAAAATGAGGCTCTAAATGCGAAGTGCATAGCGTTGGAGGGTACTGTAGAGGAGGTAAATAATCGTTTAGCAAATGCAGAGCAGTATTCAAGGAACTGCAATCTCGAAATAAAGGGCGTCGAAAAACAAGCAAACGAAAGCGTTCCTGACATCCTATCCAAAATAGGTAGCGTCATTAACGAACCGATAACTGCAAGTGATATCGAAATCTGCCACCGCGTGCCGACTCAGAACAGTGACAATATAAACATTGTAGTTTAATTCAGGTCGCGTGCGAAGCGAGATGCAGCCCTAAAAAGCGCAAGGAAGACTAGGTTCACTAATGTTGACATTGTACTTCTCGGCCGGACCCCAATTTTTGTGAATGAGCATCTCTGCCCAGCACGAGAAAGGCTTCTCGGAATGGCCATTAAAAAGGAACATGAACAAAAATGGAAGTCTGTGTGGACTTCCAACGGCAAGATTCTGGCAAAACAAACTGATGACTCAAAAGTTGTGCACATCGACAAGGAGCAGGATCTTGCTAGGATATGCAATACACCTAGGGCGGAGTAGCAGCACGTAGTAGTATTTTTTTGGCAATAGGGATTACTGCGAGTTTTCCCTCCCACAATCAATTCAACAGAAGCAGCTCTCTCACAAATCTGTTCTTCATTTGAACGCCCGCGCAGCATCGAACAAAGAAGAATCCATTGTAAATTTTCTTAATCAATTTTCTGTTAAACTTAGGATTATAATGCTCACCGAGACTTGGTACTATGATGGTTGCATTATGCTCCGCCTTGATGGTTATAAGAATTTCTGCATGAATCGCTCAAATCGTAGAGGAGGCGGAGTTTCAATCTATGTCGATGCTGATGTTCAGTGTGAATCTGCTACTGATTTTTGTAAATCAACTGATGCTTATGAATGTCTAACTTTAAGAAGCAACCTCGAAATAATATGCGTCATTTACCGTCCACCAAACGGGGATATTACGGTTTTCTTAAATTTCTTTGAAATGTTTTTAGAATATGTTCGTGCAAACAATTTCCACCTAGCATGTACTGGCGATTTCAATATTAACATCTTAGAGCAGGACACAACCGTAGTAGATTTCACGACCAAACTTCTTTCCACTGGTTTCACGAATCATATTGATACAGCAACACGTGTCACCTTGACTGCATCAACGACACTAGACTTAATCATTACAAATTCTTAAGCAGTCGTCACTCAAGCTGGTACTATTGCATCGGATATTAGCGACCATTGCCCTGTTTTCATGTTCTACCAGCTACCAGAAGGTCACAAATGCGCAACTCAATCAATTTTTAACGTCCAATACATATCAGATAGCGCTCTCGAGTCCTTCCAATGCGATATAGCTACACACGACTGGTCGTCGGTCCTCACGAAACAAAACGCAGACGATTCCTACTCTGAGTTTATCAATATTTTTGTGAACTTGTACGCTAAACACTTTCCTTTCAAATCGTTTAGGCCATCTAAAAAGACAAGAAAGCCGTGGGTAACTCGACTACATGCCTCAATGATAAAAAACAAAAATAACCTTTATCACTCTTTCCTACGTACGCGAACGTTAGATGCACTCAAGACTTTTAAGAAAGCACTAAACAAAGTGAACGCAGAACTTCGCCGATCCAAAAAAGCATATTATCAGCAAATTTTTTCTGGAATAGCTTTAAAAGATCCTTAAAGCGCATGGAAAAGAATAAATGATGTATTTGGTCGGGGGGCCACAAAACTGCCACTGAATCAAATCACATGTAACAACACAGTGCTGAGTGGCCAAGCAATGGCAGAATATTTCAACCATCACTTCATCAATATTGCCACAGCAAAGAATACTTCCATAGGTAAAGTTAGCTTAGCTAGCCGTTCTGTCGAAAGTGTATTCCTTGAACCAACAAATGAGCTAGAAGTACAAGCGACAATTATGAACTTGAAAAAAGCAAGGCATTAGATGCAGATAATATTCAAATAAAACCTGTAAAGTATGTACTGCGTCTTCTCCTTCCCGTACTGGTTCACATATTTAACCTAGTCTTGGAAAGTGGGACGTTCCCTAGCGCGATGAAAAAGAGCAAGGTAGCTGTACTGTACAAAGGCGGGGATAGAAACAACGTAGCTAACTACAGACCAATAAGTGTTATTTCTGTTTTTTCAAAAGGACTTGAAACAATTATATTAATCAGAGCAACAAATTTTTTCTAAAGACAAAAGCATTATCGGATGCTTTATATGGATTTAGAAAAGGAAGATCAACCGAGACCGCATTATTAACCATAAAGGAACATATACTACACAATATAGATAAAAACCACTATACTCTAGGTCTTTTCATTGATTTCACAACAGCATTCGATTGTGTAAACCATAATATTTTATTAGAAAAGCTTTCACTATACGGGATACTCGGAAACGCTCTTCAACTTTTTAGAACCTATTTGACGAACAGAAGTCAGACAGTATCAATAGGTGAAAACCAGTCTTCTTATCTCACAATTAAGACTGGTGTACCGCAAGGCAGTATTTTAGGCCCATTCTTATTTAATACATTCATAAATGACATTCCCGACATAGACACTTCACTTAACTTCGTTATTTACGCTGACGATAGCACTGTTTTATTTTCTGGTCCAGATGCAGACGTTTTGGCAGGAAAATGCAACATTTTTCTTGAGAAGTTGTTTTACTGGTTCCAACAAAATAGACTTGCAGTGAATCCAACTAAAACCAAAATCATTGTATTCCGCGCAAGAAACAAGCCGTTGACGATCAATCGCGTCGTTTATTATTCAGGGCAGAAAATCGAATTCGTCCACGAACACAAAATACTGGGCGTCACTTTCGAGGCCTGTTTATCTTGGGATACACAGGTGAATGTAATCTGAAAAAAACTATCTCATGCATCTGGACTGATGGCACGTTGTCGCACAATTTTAAAGCGAAGCTTTGTACCTCTACCAGCCAAGGGTTCTGTCGTGTCCGTCGTTGTAAGCAAAAAACGATCCCGACGAACCGCTAACAATTGCAGGTATAGCAGTATAGCTTACTTGAATTCAGGCATTCAGCGTACAACTAAGCACTCGTTTTCGCAAGAAAAACCACAAAAACAAGCTTCAAAGTGATGAGCCAACATGATGGATGATAAGGGCTGCGGGCAAACAACGGAAACAGGCTCGGCGCGGTCCGTAAGATTAGATTGCAGCTGTTGCAAAGTTTATGCAGCTGCTTGAAAGAGGGTTGACGTCATTCGAAACCCTTCCAGCCTAGTAACTGCTTCGGTTCATTTTCTAGACTACCCCACTATGGGGTACTCTAGTAGTGTATATCACACCGATCATAAAGCAGTAGTGTACATTGTTGTGAAGTAAATAATAATAAAGGCAGTGGTTAAAGTTACGTTGTAGTGTGTGAAATATCAAGTGCGCCGCAGTCACCGTGAGGGTGGCGTAAAAAGCTTCGCTTTCCAACCACCTTCACAGGGTGGATTGGCGGGCAATTTTTTTCCGACATCTGTCAAAATTCAAATATATCACGCACTCTTCCCGGCACATATCAACTACTGCAGCTTAGTATGGCTAACAACTACTAAGACAAATAGTATGAAACTCCACGTGTTACAAAAAAAGATAGTTCGATGCATTGCAAACATTCCGTACTTATCACACACTGGCGTTGCATTTCACGCCTATAAGATTATGGCCTCTCATCACATATACAACTTTCGTATTTTACGCTCGTTCTATTTTTCGGCTAGCTCCATTCACGAATTCCTTACACACACAGCTTCATTAAAACCCGCACTAAGTAACAAATGCACACGAAACACGGACCTGTGGTTCACACCGCGTTTCCGCACGAACTACAAGTTACAAACTCTGGAACATAATTTACCTAGTATCTTAAACAGGTACAAGCATACCATGGGCTTTACTTTGAAACAGCTTAAAGATTATTTCCGAAACATGTAGCCAAATAATACTGTTAACTATCAGGATGCAATTGCAAATTGTACAAGTGGTTCTATTTTAAATCGCGACTAAACTTTTCAAACCTATATTATGGTTCGAAATGGATTTGTTATAAATCTTTACTGCTGGTATATCTGTGATCTGTTGGTATATCTGTGATCTGTTGAAGTCTAATCGGTTTATTTGTGTATTTACAATATATACGTGTGTTAGTATATATGTGAGTATATGTGCAAGAATATGTGCATGTCATCTCTATGTGGTATTAATGGTTATGTTTTCTTTTTCATTGGTAGATCTGTTTGATCTCCTGAACGTTACCACTGCTAAAAGTTTTTAGGTTGCCCGGGCCCAGTCAAGCTGTAAAAACAGCTTTTTGCCCAGGTATCCCTTCCAGAAATGTGTATTTTGTTTTCTGGAAAATAAAACTGTAATGGTAATGTAATGTTGTCCACTGCAGGTGTGGCCTCTGAGAGTTTAACCGTCTGCTCGGTGTGACGAAGTGACGACACGAGGTGTTGAGACCAGGTGGCGTAGCCCTGGTGGGCTATGGGGATCGAATTGGTGTGCTCCGATCGGAATTTAGTCCAGTCGGGAAGTTTTGCCTGTTGGTAAGCACGGGTAAGGGGGTGTGTTCGGATTGTAGTGAAGACAGTGCAGTAGTCACTGTCCAGGGTTTCCTCTGTGTTGAGCCAATCTGCGTGTCTGATGTATTTGGTCGGTGTGAGGACATGTGTCTCGAGTCACATAGTTGCCAGTACGTGTTGGGTGCGTAGTGTCCGTCAGGAGGGTAAAGCCCATGGTAGAAATAAGTTCCGCTAATTTTGTACTGCGTCGTTCCTCCCGATGGTAACGCCAATGGGTGCTGGGGGCATTAAAGTCACCTACTATCACTAGTGGTTCCTTGCCTGCCGCCGCGCGCGCTTTGCTAAAGATGTCGGTGTTAGTTATGTTGGGAAGTTTGGGTGAACTGTAAATGTTAAGAATGTGTATGGATGGGGGGGGTCCTGCTTCCTAAGTGGGAGGAGGGTCACCATAGTGTATGAGTAAGGCGGGTAGCATTCTACGTCCACCAAGTTGGCGGTGTAATTTCGGTGCACGCATATTGCGGTTTGAGCTTCCCTTTGATACAGGGTATATTTTGTAAGGGCGGCGTGCTCGCCTGGCTCCTGGAGAGCCACTACCGCGGGTAAATCGGGATAGGTTTCTAGGTGGAGCCGGAGACCAGCCCGCTTCGTACGGGCTTGAAATCACTGGCAATTGCACTAAAGTATTGTAAGAGGGTCCGAATTAGCGCAGGTGCCGGGTGATTTAGGGCCGTGGCCCGCCATCTTGGGGATTAGAATTTTGGGTGGCCTCCAGTAGAGCACAGAAGACTCCGCTGCTCGTTCTGGCGCTATTATCCGGGGTTACAGTCAAACTGACAGGCTGCCGATCAGCCTTGGCCATATGAGGTATTGGCCGTTGCATCTGAGATTTATTCCCCCGTTTAAGCTTCGGGGTGGGAAGGCGTTTACTGGAAACGATGTGGGGCAGCTGGGCCACTATCATGTCCGGGATGCGGTCGAATACGGTTTGAATGTCAGCAGCGAGTCTATCCTCGATAGTGGTTACTATGGAGGCCATTTGGGTCTCCAGGTTCCTAAGACGCGCTTCAATTGGAGCGAGGAGTGCCGTGAAGTCGCTTTGTTCAGAGGGGCACTGTTCATCGGTTCCGGTGCTGGCCCGGAAGGTGTCGAGGTAGGGAGTGCGGGCGGGCGGTTCACGAGCGCCTCCATTGCCTGTGTTAGCGAGGCCACTTGGGCCTTAAGTTGTTGAATGTCGATGCGTTGCCGTAAAGGAATGGGAGGTGTGAGCGGTTTGGGGGGGGGGGGGGCAAGGGCGAGGCTGCCCTACCCATGTCGCTCACCTGGGGTCCTTGCGGGATGCGAGCAGCCCATGTGAGTTCCCCTTGGACAGCAGGCTGAAGTCCGGGTGGTGGCGGGTGCGATGTGGCGGAGGTAGGTGGGCCCTGCCTCAATGGAGACGTCTCGATGGGAGGTCCTGGATGAGTGGGGCCTCGCTTGGAATGCCCGGGCGTCCCCGCTCCAGGATGCTGGGGTGGACGATATTTTGTGGCAGGAGATGGAGTCCTCTGCCGTGAGACCCGGGTGGCGGTCGGCCTCGGCTTCCGCTGTCGCCGGCGTTTGCGTTTCGTGGAGCCGGGTTGGCTCTCCAGTAGAGGGGTGGGCGATTAGGGTGGTGGCGCCCTGTAGTGCTCTTTACAGCTCCGGTCCCCGGTGACGTGGGGTTCGGCGCAAATAGCGCACTTTAGTGTACACTCGTAAGGTGCGCGAGCGCCACGCATGAGTGGCACCGCGTTGCCACAGGTGCCGCAGAGGTCCGGCTTATAGGGCCAGGGCAGGCGTCGGTGCGGTGTCCAACAGATCGCACTGGTTACACGCTGGTACGGTCTTTTTCTACGGCTGTACCGGGATTAGCAGGGCATCGTAGGTGACGTACTTAGGCTTCACCTTGCCGGAAAAGGTGAGCCTCACCTTGTTGGAGGTGCCTAATCGCTGGATGTGGAGGATCTCGCCCTCAGGCCAGTAGAGACGCTGTTGAAGTTCGGCTTCGGAGTCGGTACTACACACTAGAGCACTGCACGGGCTCGGGCTTACCCGAAAGCCCGGGCCCGGCCTGGCCCGTGGGCCGCGCCGGGCCGGGTAGAGGAGTTTTTTCACGGGCTCGGGCCGGGCTCGGGCACGGCGTGTGCTTTTTGACCCGGGCCCGGGCCGGGCTCGTGTTTTTTGACGTGGGCCCGGGCCGGGCTCGGGCTTTCTGCGAGTTAATCTCAGGCTTCTCAACTCTGAAAAACATGTATTTTTTGGTCTCGGGCCGGGTTTGGGCCGGGTTCGAGTCGGGCTCGGGCCGGGCTCGAGCTTAAGGTAAAGGGGTGGCGGGCTGGGCCGGGCGGGTAACGTAGATTATTTCCAGGCCCGGGCCGGGCCCGGGCCTCACCATGAAAGTTTTGATCGGGCTCGGGCGGGCCGCCCAATGTAAAAATGGGCCCGGGCCGGGCCCTGGCCGCAAAAACTGGCCCGTGCAGTGCTCTACTACGCACTGTAAGCACTGTGTTGCAAGCGTCCTTGGTATCCTCGCGAAGGTACCCGAAAAGAGGCAACACGTTAACTTTACGAGCGCGCCTTTCTCTGCACTTCCCCTGCAGGGGCGTCTGCGTCAGCAGGCGTTTGGTGTGTTGCGACACCACGGACCCGAGCACATGGGGGTTGGCCCCTCCCGCGTGTAACCGTGCGCGGCTTAGCCGTGTCCGGGGAAAAGAGGATCCTGGGGGTTGAGCCGATGCCGGGTGTTCGGACCTTTATGGCCCCTCGGCGGAGGCAACACGCCTCTTTGGCCTCCGCTTCACGTAGACGGCACCCCCGGACTGACCCACCCGGGGGAAATCGGTGGTCGCCTTTTCCTGTCCCCCTCTCCGATCTTTCTCTGCTCTATTTTTCTGTCTTCACTGTCCTGTCATCTCTTCTCTTCTGTTACTTCCTCAATTTCCATAGGCGGCTTGGGTTAACCTTGTGTAGGTGCCCTCCCTTGGGTTTATATATAAGGTTATAGCGGCAATGTATGGCTGGCGCCTGCAGCCTTACACGTTAAGTGCTGCAGCGTCCCCTTGTTGGACTCCGTGGTGGGTGGCTGCCATTGCTGCCGAAATACACCAAACTGCTATGGGAACACCCGCTTTTCCCCGACTTCTTGATCGTCTCCCTCAGAAGAGGGGACGCACCGATGATATTCTGAACTTGTTCACCAGACCAAAAGACATTTTCCCCCGATTCCAAGTAGTACATAGTCAAAGAACCGAAAAACTAGCAAGAACCATATCCCCATTTGTAGTTGCAAAAAGCTTGACCAACACACTAGGCCCTGGCTACAAGGTCACCAAAATGCCAAGCGGGGACCTTCTTCTTGAACTACGTGACAAAGAACAATACAATAGACTCGGCAAACTTGTTACTTTTGGTGATGTCCCAGTTACCGTTTCACCGCATCGGTCCATGAACACAGTACGGGGGGTAGTATCAGAAGCAGACCTCATCGACCTATCTGAAACTGAACTGTTGGAAGGATGGAAGGAGCAAAACGTCACGAATGTGCATCGCATTGTTATGAGACGGGACAACAAAGAAATCCCCACGAAACATCTGATACTTACCTTTGAATTGAGCGAATTGCCACAAACCATTGAAACAGGCTACACAAAGATAGCTGTAAGACCTTACATACCAAACCCTAGGCGTTGCTACCAATGTCAAAGATTCGGCCATGGCTCGCAGAGCTGCCGTGGTCGACTCACCTGTGCTAAGCGTGGAGTACAAGGTCATGCCTCAGACAATTGCGAGGCCACACCTCACTGCGTTAATTGCGATGGTGAGCATCCAGCGTACTCCCGGTCTTGTCCAAGTTGGAAAAAAGAGAAGGAAATTATAACACTGAAAGTCCGTGAAAATATATCGTTCAGGGAAGCACGCAAAAGGTGCTCACCATTCCACACGACTACTTATGCTGATGTGGCGCGTCAAGGGGCAGCGTCGCAGCGGCTAATTCCACCTGCACAGCCCGCACGCAGCGAGCTGTCGCTTGTGGCTCCTGCCCCCAGGGTGGAAGGCGCTAAGCCTACTCCACCCAACCAGCAAACAGGCCCGGTTACCGTAGGGTTGCCGGCACAACAACAGTCCTCGGTGGCAGCCTGCGCTTCGCGTAGCGAACCCGCAGGCCCGCCAGCAGCTCCCACGGTGGGTGCAGTCAAGGCTGCCTCACCCTCACCGGCCCCTGCTGGCGCTAGCAACAGCCGGCGCAGCTCGGGCCCAAAGGCAGCCCCATCGACCTCAGGGCTGGTGGGCGCGAATGCCTCGTCCTTCGCGGGGAGACTTTCCCGCGAAACTTCTCGCTCGCAAGAGCGCGTGTCCGGCGCTTCACAAGAAGCAATGGACACCACACCCATCCCGACGGCGCACCAAGCACCTAAGGAGCGGCGAGGTTCCCTCGACCGCTTCAGAAAAGACAAATCCCGCGTTACAGGGCCTGGAAAGGGCTCTGTAATCTAAATCAACATTTCCTTTTTTAGTACACACAGCACCAATTTACTTTAATTATGGATACACAAATCATTCAATGGAACGTCAGAGGCCTTCTTAGGAACCTCGACGATGTCCAAGAACTTATTTACCAACACAATCCAAAAGTGCTGTGTGTACAGGAAACGCACTTAAAATCGAAACATACAAATTTTCTCCGACAGTATGTTACATTTCGTAAAGATCGCGATGATGCTCTCGCATCATCAGGCGGTGTTGCCATTGTAATTCACAAAAGCATAGCATGTCAACGTTTGCAGCTGCAAGCGCCCCTTGAAGCAGTGGCAGTTCGACTTGTTCTTCTAAACAAGCTCATCACCATCTGCTCACTTTACATACCCCCCCATTACCACTTACATAAACATGAATTTCAGTCCCTTATAGATGAATTGCCAGAACCCTATCTTGTTCTTGGCGATTTCAATGCGCACAGTAGTCTGTGGGGCGACTCTCGTATCGATGCGCGAGGTCGTCTTGTTGAACACTTTTTTTTCTCCTCTGGCACGTGTCTCCTAAACAAGAAGGAACCTACATTTTACTGTCTCGCAAACAGAACCTCTTCTTCTATTGATCTTAGCATAGCTTCCCCGTCTCTATTATCTGAACTTAAATGGGAAGTTACCAAAAATCCGTACGGGAGCGATCACTTCCCAATACTACTGCGAACAACCAAAACTGAGCCGTCACCACAAGCCCCTCGATGGAAGATTGACACAGCCGATTGGGAGAAATTTCGAAATCTTACTAGTAGCATCTCCTGGGCCAACATGTCTTCGTTAGGAACTGATGCTGCTGTGGAATATTTTACTTCCTTCATAATTGATGCCGCTTCTAAATGCATATCCGAAATGAGTGGTGCGGCATGCAAACGCCGTGTCCCATGGTGGAACGACGAATGTAGGAACGTTCGTAGAAAACAGAACAAAGCGTGGGGGTTGCTACGCGATTCTCCTACTGCGGAGAATCTTATCAATTTTAAGAAGGTAAAGTCCGAAGGCAGGAGAACGCGCCGACAGGCCAGAAGAGAGAGCTGGCAGAAGTTTTTATCAGGTATACACTCGTATACAGATGAGGCCAAAGTATGGAACAGGGTTAACAAGGTGAGAGGACGACAAACATATTCAGTCCCTTTGGTAAACACACAGGGCGACAGCTTGGAAGACCAAGCAAACCACCTGGGTGCACACTTTGAACATGTGTCCAGTTCATTGCACTATTCCCCAGAATTTACAAAACACAAAGCAGCAATAGAAAAACAAAAACTAGACCGAAAGAGCACCGGGAACGAGCCTTATAACTTGCCTTTCTCTTTAGCAGAGCTTCAGGCATCACTCGCCTGTTGCAACCAATCTGCCCCAGGCCCTGACCGCATATTATATGAAATGTTGAAGAACCTGCCCTCTGAAACGAAGAAAACCCTTCTCTGTCTGTATAACTCTATATGGATTTCCGGCGAGATCCCCTCTGCCTGGAAAGAGGCCATAGTGATCCCTATCCTGAAGCAGGGGAAGGATCCATCGTCTGTATTGAGTTATCGGCCAATAGCGCTAACAAGCTGTCTCTGCAAAGTCTTCGAAGAAATGATAAACCGTCGCCTATTACATTTCCTTGAATCAAACAAACTGCTTGACCCATACCAGTGTGGCTTTCGCAAGGGTCGGTCCACCACTGACCATTTGATACGTATCGAGGCGCAGATACGCGAAGCTTTTGTTCACAAACAGTTCTTTCTGTCTGTATTCCTAGACATGGAAAAGGCCTATGACACCACATGGCGGTTTGGAATACTGAGAGACCTCTCCCACTTTGGTATACGTGGTAATATGTTAAATATAATTGAAAGTTATCTGCTGAATCGCACATTCCGTGTTCGAGTTGGCAATGTTCTATCACGACCTTTTGTGCAGGAAACTGGTGTACCCCAGGGAGGCGTGCTCAGCTGCACACTCTTTATCATTAAAATGAACACGCTTCGTGCTTCGTTACCACCCGCTATTTTTTATTCCGTCTATGTGGACGATATACAAATAGGATTCAAGTCCTGTAACCTCGCAGTGTGCGAGAGACAGGTACAGCAGGGGTTGAACAAAGTGTCAAAGTGGGCAGACGAAAACGGGTTCAAAATAAACCCCCACAAAAGTTCTTGTGTTCTTTTCACCAGGAAGAAAGGTCTCGTTGCAGATCCCACTATCGAAATGTATGGACAACAAATACCTATAAACAAAGATCACAAATTTTTAGGCATCATACTTGACTGTAAGCTTACTTTCATCAACCACATAAAACATCTCAAGGCGAAATGCCTAAGAACAATGAACTTACTGAAAATTTTATCTCACACATCCTGGGGCACCGACAGGAAGTGTTTAATGAATCTTCACAAGAGCCTCATTCGGTCACGATTGGACTATGGTGCCGTAGTATATCACTCTGCCGCCCCTAGCGCGCTAAAAATGCTAGATCCTGTCCACCATCTAGGTATCCGCCTGGCCACTGGCGCATTCAGAACAAGCCCCGTCGAAAGTTTATACGTGGAATCGAATGAGAGGTCACTCCACCTCCAGAGAACATACATCAGCTTCACCTATTTTCTCAAAGTGCACTCCGATCGGGAACATCCTTGTTTTACAACCCTTAATGATTTGAAGTGTTCAACGCTTTTCTATAATCGACCCTCTATGAGGCGGCCTTTCTCACTGCGTGTAAGAGAACTTAGCGAAGAGATGGATGTCCCACTTCTAGATCATCGCCTAATGCCTCCAGCTAAGCTGTCACCGCCCTGGGAGTGGCAGGTGATAGAATGTGATCTATCCTTTGTAGAGGTCACAAAGCATGCTCCCGACCTCGAAATAGCAATGCATTTCCGCGAACTTCAATCGAAGTACTCGTGCTCGGAATTCTATACCGACGCATCCAAGTCCCATGCTGGCGTATCTTACGCCGCGGTTGGCCCCTCTTTTTCAAAATCCGACGTATTAAACCCCCTAACAAGCATTTTCACCGCAGAAGCCTATGCAGTACTGTCTGCGGTGAAGCATATAGAGAAATTGAAACTACAAAAGGCAATAATATTCACAGACTCGTTGAGTCTTGTAAAAGCGCAAACATCTTTACAAAAGCATAAGAATCCTGTTGTTATCGAGCTTTACTCCTACTCTTGTAACTCTCTACTCTTTACTCTTGTGTAACATTTACCAATCTCGTAGACATGTAATAATATGCTGGGTGCCTGGCCATAGAGGCATCGAGGGCAATGTGCTAGCAGACCAGTTGGCCACATCAACTACATCGCAAGCTATTAATCCTGCCGCTGCTATTTCCTCCACAGATCTGAAGCCTTTTTTGCGAAGGAAACTGCGAGGCCACTGGCAGCGTCTGTGGGACGCTGAAACAACTAATAAACTCCACTTGATTAAGCCACAGTTAGGTTTCTGGCCCTGTACAACTAAAACACGACGAACTGATGTCCTATTCTGTCGTCTCAGAATAGGACACACATATGGTACTCACAATTTTCTATTGAATGGAAATGATCCTCCAACATGTGGTAGATGTGGCGACAGGCTCACCGTCCTCCACGTCCTCTTGGAGTGTCGGGAAGCCGAAAGAGAAAGAAAGAAACATTTTCCTCTCGCATATCGCTATTGCGTCCCTCTGCATCCCGCTATGTTTCTCGGTAAAGAACCACTTTTTAGCACCAACGCAGTCCAAGCTTTCTTGAAAGTTGTTGTGTTACATGTTATTAGCCCAATAAGTTCGTAGTGCATCCTCTCTCTAGAGGATGTTGCTGCGATAGTTTTTTAACTGCACATGCCTCCAGGCCCTTGTGTTTCAAGGGCTCTGTTTAGGCACTTGTGTTTCTGGCCAATTCTTGTATCTTAAATTTTTTGTAACTCGTATCATTCTTTCGCAATGCATTGTTCATGTCCATAGTACTCATAATCACTCATTGCCATAATCTTATTACTTATAGATTTTACGCACTTTACAGCGACTGATTTTAGGCCCCTTTACAGCCATGCCACATCTAATGTTCATATAATTCCCTATTCATCTACCACTAACAAGCCATTACCATCGTATTGATACGAACTAATACTGTCATGGCGCTCTTTGGCCATACCTGGCCCTTGCGCCACTAAACTCCAACAATCATCATCATTTCTCTGCACTTCAAGAGCTGCATTGCATCCCAAGTGATAGCAGCGTCGTTATAGTGGGCGCTGAAAAAAGTATTAGTGATAATGATCAATAAAATAGACCTGTATTTTCTTTCCTCGCCATGCCTATATAAAATAGATTACGAATATCATTTTCGTTGAATCAATCGAACTGTACCTCGTTTTATTTAAAGAACGTTTTTTTTGCTTTCCCAATGTCTGTTTCCTCCTCACATAGTCGCGCTTGAATCGCTGCTCCCATAACCAGCCTTGCTGATGTCGGTGACAATTTGTTCTGAACCGTTTTTCGCCCGAAGCGGCGCGACCTATTTGGATCTACCTTGCTGCAGGTGTAAAATTGCTCGTGTTGTCCCATGTGCGTGTGTTAAGAAGGGAGCTGTGCATAAGTGTTGCGGATTGCGTTGTCTTATGTACCCCGATAGATGAGCCCTATCAAACCGACCGTTTTGCTTTGTAGTACGTGTATCTCTTGTTTCAAAAGTTCTTACTACAGTTTTGAAAATATTTATGTGTGTGAGCGGAACCTAGGGAATAGCTTAAAGGTTGCATATCGTCACGGTAATAACAGCACAAACAACAACCCGCCACACAGCAGAACAGCTCCGATCGAGCAGCACGTCTTCTTCATCGTTTTCGCCTTTCCCTACCGAATACTATGCGGCGCACAAAATAACCCGCAAGCAAACTGGAAGTGCACAACACAAGAAAATGCACTGAATTGACGTGTCATTATCCCCCCCCCCCTTTGAAAGCATCGGCTTGATGCTTTCGATGTTGGGAAGGTCAGCGTGCGTAATATGACTTCATCATAGCCACGTGGACGATGTCCGGTTGTGGTGTACGGTGGGAGCATCGCGTGGTGCTCTTTGGAAGAACTGTGTAGTTGACGTCATTGAGGCGTTGAAGAACCCAGTAAGGCGCGAAATAACGACGCAGAAGTTCCTCCGAACTTCCGCGCTGGCGGACGGGACTCCACATCCACACTTTTTCTCCGGGGTGGTACGTAACTTCTCTGTGGCGGAGGCTGTACCTGTGAGCATCGTAGTGTTGCTGAGAGCGAATGCGCAGGCGAGCTAGCTGGCGAGCTTCCTCGGCACACTGAGCATATTGGGCAGCATTCACTGTGGTAGAGGCGAAGGCGTCGGGCAGAAGCATTACGTCTAGCATTGTGGTAACCTCGCGACCATAAAGCAAGCGGAAAGGAGTAAATCCTGTGGTTTCTTGAACGGCGGTATTATAGGCGAAGGATACGAAAGGAAGGACGCTGTCCCAGTTCTTGTAGTCCACGTCGACATACATTGAAAGCATGTCAGCGATAGTCTTGTTGAGCCGTTCGGTTAAGCCCTTCGTCTGTGGATGATAAGCTGTCGCCCGACGATGAACAGTGCCGGTGAGGGTCATCACTTCTTCCAGGTGTTGGGCTGTGAAGGTGTCCCTCTGTCGGTAATAACCACTGCTGGTGCACCATGGCGGAGGACGATAGCATGAATGAAGAAGTTGGCGACATCGTTAGCAGTAGCTCGTTGAAGTTGCCTTGTTTCAAACTAACGAGTGAGATAATCTGTCGCAACTATTATTCATCGGTTGCCAGCCGAAGATTTAGGAAATGGACTAAGCAAGTCCATTCCGAATTGATTAAATAGTGCCCAAGGTGGTTCGACAGGTTGTAACAAGCCAGCTGGTTTTATGGGCGGCGTCTTGCGCCACTGGCAGTCTCGGCAAGTCTTGACGTAGTGCTTGACGGTACGGGACAGTTTAGGCCCGTAGTACTTGTGGCGGATACATGCGAGTGCGCGAGAACCCCAAATGACCAGAAGACGGTTCGTGGCGACAAGCATGCAGGATCCCTTCTCGCGTCACATATGGCACCACCAGAAGGTCAGTTTGAGAGCCAGAGTCAAAGCTTTTGCTTGTTCGACACGTTGTTGAGGAGAAAAAATGACGAAATTATGCCTCGGCATGTCCGTGGTGGCTGCGTAAGTTGGCCCTCAAGGTGCCAAGTGCATGGAGCCGCCAGTCGCCGGCTATTCTGCGTGTATTGGCGGGCTTCTTTCACACACGGAAAAACACGTTTATGTAGCACGTATTCGGCAACAGAAAGCTGTATCACGAGTTTTTCATCATCAAGTAAAAAACAGCGCCAGAATATGCAAAGGACCAAACGACGAGTAACGAGACAGACGCAGGGCGCCCTGTATCTGTCTCGTTACTCGTCGTTTGGTCCTTTGCATATTCTGGCGTTGATTTTTACTTGATGATGAAGAACCAACTAGCCAAAAAATACGTCCTTGCATATTAGTTTTTCATGTTGCTGTACAATTTCCTCATTGACACTTTGATAATTAGGACAGTACTTCTCGAGTTAGAAAACAATTACAATTACCTAATTAAATCTCAGTAGCAAAAAAATTCCTGGTGGCTACTCCACTGTACTGAAACAATACGCACTAGGTTTGCTTCGCGTAATGCCGTTCCGCTTTTTTTAAATCGTGCTACGTGATAGCTGGGACACCCTGTATATTTCACTTGCGGCACAAATAATTGATGTGAGAAAAACGTGTATACCTCAGTGTTACGTTGTTTTCCATGGTGTCTCAGTTTAGTTAAAATACTTTCGAATTTACAGATTTCTTGACATGCTTATAGCACAAAATCACAGAGGAAACTACAAAGCTACCTCAGCTATTGGTGTTGTGTCCTTCCTGACCATCGATGTTGTCTTGCGCTATAAATGTAAAATGTCACACTAGCAATGCAGAGCATCAACCCTTACATTTTAGAAGATTTTTCATTACTAGACAGTTATGCTTTTAAGCCTATTCTGACAACAAATGTGCATCACCTTCATTTCAGAGGGCTGGAAAGGAGTGTTGGTGCATAGCCGTGCTGTTCTAGCTTGCCTGCAGGAATAAAGCAGCGCCCGGTGGCACCGCATAGATAAGGTGTAACAGTGACCAAGTAGTAAAGAAAGCGGCTGATACTAAGGTGACCCATTTGTAGGAGCGTTATATTACCTAAGACACATGGAAAGTTGCTTTCAATGTACTCAATTGCCAGCGCTTTGATTTGTCAGGTTCTTTTACTCCACACACAACGTTGCATTAAAGTCTGAACAATGGTGAGCAATGCGGGAGGAATGAAAGATTACGTGTCATGTGTGGATTTTAATAGTACATGTGGATGCATACCCAATTTGTCACTATGCAATATTTCTTGTGGGACAACCTAAGCCATAACCATAAGGGGAAACCATAAGGAAGTTAGACACAAAGGTAACGAACACCATGAGATTAATCAAACGAATTACTAACAAGCACCAGGGTATGAAGGAAGAAAGTATCATACGGCTCATACAATCATTCATAATCAGTCAGATCACATACATAGCAGCCTTCCACAATTGGTTTGCAGCTGAAAAGACCAAAATTAACATCCTCATAAAAAAGGCATACAAACTAGCACTAGGGATTCCAATCAGTACAAGCACAGATCTATTCCTTAAGTTGGGACTCCACAACACACTGGACGAACTCATAGAAACGCAACAAACATCCCAGGTGGAACGACTAACCAAAACCAAAACAGGACGGCATATACTACGCAAGCTAGGAATGAATTACCACAATCAATACGGGGAAAAGACGACGATAACGAGAGAAATTCGCGACAAACTCCTAGGAAGGAAGGAAGCAAGAGAAAAGCAGAAGGCAGGGAGGTTAACCAGGATAACGTCCGGTTGGCTACCCTACACCGGGGGAATGGGAAAAGGGAACAGAAAGATGACAGGGAGAGATAGGAGGGAAGGAAAGACGGGAAATGAGCGGTTAGTTCGCTGACGCGTGTGTTAGTGCACTAATAGTCACAGACGTTGACACAAGCCCGTCGTCCTCAAGAAGCACAAAAGTGCCTTCACCGCTTTATGGGCCGACGAGCGATGGGGGCGGTGTTCCAGCAGCACCTGCACGGAAAGCGTCCGATTGTCCAGTTTTTTTAGCGCGTTAGCGAGTTCTTGTCTTTCTTGGGCATATCGTGGACAGTGGCACAGCAGGTGGTCAATAGTTTCGTTGGTGCCGCAGACCTCGCATGCTGCACTGTCGGTCACTCCAATTAATGTAGAGTATGCCTTTGTGAAGGCAACTCCTAACCAAAGGCGACAGAGAAGCGAAGCTTCACGTCGAGGAAGTCCGAATGGAGGTCGGAGTTGCAGTGAGGGGTTTAATTGATGCAGTCGTGTAAGTCGTAAGTTTGGCGAGTTCCACTCGGTCAGTGAGAGACTGCGTGCCAGGTGTCGAAGCTGCCTTGCGGCGTCTGTCCTCGAAAGTGGAATTGGAACGCTGAGCTCTTCTTGGTCTGATGTGCGAGCAGCGTTGTCTGCGGAAGCATTGCCACTGATTCCACAATGACCAGGTACCCATTGAAATACAACCTCGTGGCCTTTTTGTTGGACGTGATGGTGAAGTTTCACGGTTTCGTATGTCAACTGTTCATGACAGCCGCGTCGGAGAACTGACTGCATGCACTGTAATGCCGGTTTTGAGTCTGAAAACACAGCCCATTTTGTAGGTCTTTCAGAATCAATGAATTCTAGTGCACGACGCAGAGCCGTTAGTTCTGCCGCCGTTGAGGTCGTGACATGCGATGTCTTGAACCGCAGTGTTATTCCTCGCGTTGGTATAACCACCGCACCACCAGAACTGGACGACGTAGTCGATCCATCGGTATAGATGTGCACGTGGTTGCTGTACTTTTCATGCAAGAGGAGTAAGCTCAGTTGTTTTAGAGCAGGGGCCGGTACATCTGATTTCTTCTGTAGTCCTGGAATCGTTATATGTATTTGTGGACGGCTCAAACACCATGGAGGAAGCACTGGCTTGGCCGCAGGTGCATACCCTGAAGTAAACAACTCACGATGTGCACTCACAGTAGCGCTAAATGTCGAGCAGGGCCTTTCAGCAGTGATGCTCGCCAGGTGGTGGGAAGGGGTCCTAGCATAGTGTCTGAGATGCGTACGCATTGTCTCAACGGTAATGTGCGTCGTGATTGGGTAGTCTTGGGCAATGGCAATGGTTTCAGCCGTTGACGCACTGCGTGGTAGGCCAAGACATATCTTAAGGGCTTGAGCTTGAATGCTTTGAATCGTACGGAGGTTAGTCTTGCAGGTGTTGGATATTGCAGGCAGGCTGTACCGCAGGAATCCAACGAACAACACCATGTACAGCTGTAACATACCGTGTATGGATACTCCCCAACTTTTTCCTGCAAGGAACCTGAACAGGTGACAGATAGCAGACAGACGCTTTTTCACGTAATTCACGTGCGGAGTCCAAGACAGGTCTCTGTCAATTATGATTCCCAGGAACTTGTGACTTCTGCTGTATGGTATAAGTTGTCTGTTAATTGATATTCCGTAAGCAGACATTGGCTTCCTCGTGAATGCCACCATTGCGCACTTTCCACATGAAATTTCAAGTCCTTGTTGACGAAGGTAGCAAGATGTCATTGTGGCTGCCTTCTGAAGCCGAGCGCGAAGCTGAAGTCGTGTTACACCTGATGCCCAAATGCAGATGTCGTCCGCATAGATGGAAAGTCGTACGGTACTTGGCAGGTTGTCAACTAATCCAATGAGGGTTAGATTGAAAAGCGTCGGGCTAAGCACTCCGCCTTGAGGCACTCCTCTGCTACCGTAATGCTCGGATGTCGGGCCATTCTCAGTGTGCACGTAGAATGATCTTCTCTGTAAGTAGCTGCACACCCACATATATATCTTACCACCAAGTCCTACTGCTTCTAACGCGCCGAGGATGGCTTCATGGGTGACATTATCGTAAGCCCCTTTAACGTCTAGAAACAGAGCAGCAGATAGTCGTTTACAAGCCTTCTGGTGTTGCGCAAATGTTACCAAGTCAACAACGTTGTCTGTTGACGAACGGCCACGCCTGAATCCGGTCATAGCGTCTGGGTAGATTTCATAGTACTCTAAGTACCATTCCAGACGTGTTAAAATCATTCTTTCCATTGTTTTTCCAACGCAACTTGCAAGTGCGATAGGACGGTATGAGGAAATGTCCAAAGGCGACTTGCCAGCTTTGAGAAGTGGAATGAGGCGACTTGACTTCCATTCCTGCGGAACCGTACCCGTCTGCCAGGAGTCGTTGTATAGGAGCAAGAGTGCCTTCC
The DNA here is from genome assembly GCF_013339745.2 of Dermacentor silvarum. Classification (NCBI taxonomy): domain Eukaryota; kingdom Metazoa; phylum Arthropoda; class Arachnida; order Ixodida; family Ixodidae; genus Dermacentor; species Dermacentor silvarum. The sequence continues at coordinate 429,976,495 of NC_051154.1, forward strand.
GAGCTTGGTCTCCTAGGTTACACAGGGCACGGTACGTAATGCCATCAGGTCCTGGCGCTGAAGAACGCCTGCACAAAGCCAGCGCAGCTTCTAGTTCTTCCATAGAAAACGGGCACTCCATGCGAGGATCGCGTGAGAACAGTGGGTGGTCGAGCGTCCCCGTTCCCGTTCCATCAGAATTTGCCTCGCCAGCAATCTTTCTGCAGAAAGATTCAGCGACGTCAATCTCCCTACATTGTAGATGTAGTGCCAGAGATTTAAACGGGTGGCGCTGACCAAAGGTTGTGCGAAGGCCACGAACAGTCCTCCATATAAGCGATAAAGGTTTTCGCGGATCCAGGGACTCGCAAAAAGATACCCATTGTCGGGAAGCCAGCTTGTTCATATGACGCTGCATTTTCTTTTGTGTTCGTCTAGCCAATCTCAAGTCATGAGTGGACTTCGTGCGTCTATATCTTCGTTCCGCACGACGGCGAATTGCTCGAAGTTTCTCGAGTTCGATGTCGAAATTGGTGCGGGCAGAACTCTTCAAAGGTGAATGCGTGGTTGTTTGTATGGCATCCTTTATCGCGCCCTCTAGGTTGCAGGAGGTACCGTCACGACAGCAGTCTTCCATGATTATTTTGTATTTAGGCCAATCGGTGAACTGGACGACTCTGGGGGACTTGGAGCTAGTCAGACCGTCAATCTTCAAATAAGTTGGGATGTGGTCACTACCTCGCGTTTCTAAATCCGAAAACCAGTGCACTCTTCTCGAAAAAGAACGTGAAACGAAGGTAAGGTCCAAGCAGCTACTATACACTGATCCACGCAGATAAGTGGGGCTTCCATCATTTGACAGGCAAAGTTCGCGTTCAGAGGCAAAGGACACCAATGTTCTGCCTCTAGAGTTCACTTTGGAGCTTCCCCATAGGTAATGGTGGGCATTAAAGTCGCCAGTGATCACCCACGGTTGTGGAGTCGATGTCAAAATTGCCTGTAAGCGCTCACAATCCAGGCAACTTGTTGGAGATAAGTAGGCACCAAGAATTGTAAACGTGAGCTTTTTCTTCTTCACTGTCAAGCAAACATATTGATTCACTTCGTCAGGAGGCACTGGGTGATGCACATAAGTCAAGTCACGGCGTATGAACACAACAATCTTGCTGCACTCTCCGTGGGTAGAGGACATAAAGCACTCATACCCGGACAGTCTGATGGGAGCTGACAAGTTTGGCTCGCATATCACGATGATGGGGAATTGGTGCGTAAAGACAAACTGTCTAAAGTCGGCCATGCGTGACTTAAGCCCTCTTGCGTTCCACTGAAAGACAGATGCATTCTTGACCTCCTCTTGAAACGACGCCATCTCTCGGGCTGTGGTTTTAGCCTAGAGCCGCAAGTACCGGACTCAAGGTGTCCAGCACCTGCAGTGCGCTCTGCGCCGACGGCGTTTTCATGCTGCTCAGTAGAATGCGCATGGCGTCCATAAGTGACTTCAACATCGCTATGACTTGGCGATCCTCAGTTGTCGTATCAGCGGTTTGTGAGGTCATCGAGGGCGGCGCGATTTGATGTGACTTCGAGGCAGGTTGTGCTCGTGGAAGTGTAGGCCACTCTTCAGGAGGAGCGAGTGTTGCCCCTTTCTTCGTTGTCGCAGTGTCCGTCTTTGTGGAAGTCGGCGTTGGTATGGTAGCCGCTTTGCCGGAGGATGGTGTATCTCTATCGGTAGATGCAACTCTTCGTGATGCTCTTCGGTGGCGATGTCGTCGTCGCCGCCTGAGAGTAGCGGCAGCCTCTCTGTGTGTAGAATGGTCCCGTACCATACGTTTGAGTACCGCTCGCTCGTTCCTCACCCGCGGGCAATCCTTGGATGAGGCCTCATGGCTACCATGGCAGTTAGGGCACTTTAACACAGTTGCGCGGCAGGCTTCTTCCGAATGAGATTCAGCGCACCGTGGGCACACGAGATTGTTCCTACAGACACCTTTTACGTGTCCCATCTTGCAGCATTTGTAGCATTGCAGGGGCTTCGGTACGTAGGGCCGGACTGGATGGCGGACGTGGCCAACTTTGACGTGTGAGGGAAGGCTGTCTCCCTCAAACTCAAGCTTCAGGCAACGTGTGTTGCCAAGTCTTGCGATGTGCGTGATAAGAGTGCCTTCAGTAGTTGGCTTTATTAATATAGGCAAGTCGTCCGTTGGTATAGAAATATCGACATCATAAATGACGCCGACAGTGCTATTGCAGCCTGTAGGAATCATGGATCGCACTTTCACTTTGTCGATCTCCGTTACGTGCCGCAGGCTTTGCAGCGCACTACGGTGTAGAACGTCTACTGCGAGTACATTCTTCCGTGCGTTTATTCTCACGTCTTTGATCTCATTTGGTGCGATTCCCTCAAGAAACGCAGAAAGGACTTGCCTGTTTAGGAGTCGCACATTGGACACAGGGTCCACAGGCATGAAGAGCATAGTGTACGGCCAGCGCTGTGGTGTTGTCTTCACGGTGGAGACACTTGCCGATGATGACCTCCGTAGCAGTCTTCTTTTTGTAGTTCGGCTCATGACAAGCGTGAAATCGTCGTCCGACGAGTCGACGCTGTCCGAGTACGAGTACAACTCGGTTGCCTCGCTGTCCGTGTCACTTGACGCGTTTCCACGTTTCCTGGATGCGACCCGACGTGATGGTTGGTCGCCAGGAAGGTCCTCGAGGGCTTCTTCATCCATTGCCGCAACAAGGGAGCGGCAGCTCCCAGATTTTGCAGAGAAACAAAACGAGACAAGGGTGCAAGCGTTCTATAAAAGACACACTTCGTCGCGACAAACTCCTAGTAACAAATATACCCAAGAACATGCATCCAGTTTACAACAAGGGCAGACGCACGAGTAGAGCAGAGAAAATGATCCGAAGGTATGGCTCAGACGACAGAGCAGCCTTCGTAGACGCGGCTGAATACACACACAGAAATAGCTACGTGGCAGTAGTCGTAGATCACACCCAAAAACCCCTTACAAGCGTGTCAGTTAATACCAAACATTCCGAGACAGCAGAGGAGGTAGCCATTGCACTAGCATTGGTGATTGCACTAGCAACTAGCCATTGCACTAGCATAATTAGTGATTCTCAGGCGGCCATTAGAAACTATGCTAAGGGTAGGATCTCTCCTGAGGCGTGGCACATCATCATAGTCAACAAAGCAAAATTCTCTAACGCAGAGAAGAACGGCAGGCAATTGCTCTGGTTCCCAGCGCATACGACTCCAGCAATTCACGCAATCAACCCCAACGAGGTAGCACACCGCGAAGCTCGAGGTCTTACTCGCCGAGCTGAGCAAGGAGTGACTTCCATTGGTCAGGGAAACGCGGAGGAGGAGATCTGGAGAGAAAAAGACAGATTAACAAGATTTAGCGATATTACAAAATTCTATCAAACTCAGAGGCGAATATTACCACCGCCTCACACTAAACTGAACAGAACTGAGTCCGTTGCTTGGAGGCGATTACAAACAGAAACCTATGTGAGTCCCGTGCAGTTAAAGACTTTCTACCCCGAGATATACGCCAGCGATATATGCAAGCTATGCAAGTCTGCTAGAGCCACCTTTCAACACATGTTGTGGGGATGCACAATATATCAAGAAAAAATGGCAGTCTCCCCGGAAAATCTACGGGCGCGGTGGTCGGCCACGCTGCTCAGCTCAGACCTACAAGACCAACTTTGGGCCGTCCAGCGAGCCATGGATGCCGTGCGGGAGCAACAGCTCCCAGTGGCCATCTAGGCGGCCCCAGGCCCGGGCCTCCCAATCGCCGGATTTAAAATAAAGTTATGTCACTCACTCACAACCTAAGCCACTGTGGCCTCTGCAAATTTATGTGCTCGTTTGGACAGTGCTCATGAGGGTACCATTCGTTTGGTTACTCAAGTAGTGACTAGATAATAGAGCACACCTTTACAGAAGATTTACGTAGAACAGATTGCGCATTAGTCACAAAGCTGCACCCAAGGAACTATCCGTTGGGTTGTTATGAAAATAAAAAAGCCGCAGTATCGATAGCAATTGCGATAGCAAATTAGTAGAGAGCTATAAAGAGTAAGGATAGTAGTTTTATCGGCCGCATAAATTTAACACTACATTGAATTAACAAGCATGGTGTCAGCGCGCACAAGCCAACATCAATAGATCACATTCGGTGAGCGAAGACAACCACTGTCAAAATGCTGGCGTGAGCAAGCACGGGGCAACAGAGAGCGGAGGTTCGTGCGGTCTATCGCTTCAATGGAAACTGAGCAGCGAAAGAAGAGCACATACAAAGCTAAGAGCCGACTGGAGATCGCTTTCAAGATACGGTGCGCGTGATAGCTCACAGCAGCGTAAAGTACAAGTACGCAGTTGCGGCAGAGTAGAAGCTGCACCCCACCCTATCGCGCTGCCTTCCCAATTTCCTCCTTTCGTGCGCGAGATTGAATCGTCAGATCACCTAGCGCCGGCTCGCTAAAAGCGCAGTTGATTCCGGAGCACAACTACGACCCCTCCCCTCCCTCGCTTCATACCCCCCACGGCCTATCGCGCGACGGAGACGTCGCGTTTGCTCTCCGCCGTGCGTTCGCTCTCCGTGAAAGTGCGCGTCCCTCGAGCGCTGTATGTGCGTCCTTCGCACATAAAGCATACGGCGTGCAGAGACGATTTTATCGCCATTGGACTTAATACGGAATCTCACGGCGTTGATGACGGCAGGAATCCGCTTGAAATGACCACATAATTGCTATCGCAATAAAACGCCAACAGTTGATTCCTCACGTTCTCGTGCAGCCCTGTCTTGCGCCATGTGAGCATTCACTTCATTTCTTTGTCATATGCCTGTTAAAGCAGCTACTAATAAAGAAAAACAAACACAAAACCACTCAGTACATCAACCGTTTCACACAACGTAACATCACTGAACTCATTGCGAAGCTTAGTCAGTTGATAATCTTGGTTTGCTTTCAGATAAAATAGAGTTACTGGTGATCTGTTGATGTTATGGTATGCATTTTTTTTCATTCCCCAACAATGGCGCACCTTCGATGACCGTCCAACATGTTTTGCTTGTGGTGCTGCTGGTCATGTGGTGCGCCATTTGCGTCGTCGCATGCTTCCTTTTCCGAACATCTGGCGAGCACCACCTTTCCCCGCTCAGTTTCCCTCTTCGCCTTCCAGCCTTTCTACCTCTTCATTTTGCCCTGATCGCCCACGCACGTCTACCCACCGCTCACCGTCTCCACGTCGTCGCTCGCTTTCTCCGATGCGTCGCCGTACCGGACCCGCCAAGCAGGAAAACTGATGGCCGCATTTCCCGAGGCACGAACTGCGTCCCCGTCCCAATGCACAAGTCCTCGTACCTCTCCAGCCAACGTAATTGAAGTATTTGTCGAAGGGATCGCCGTCCTGGCGCTTGTCGATACAGGAGCCACCGTATCCGTAATTTCCGCCCAACTCTGTCGCGTACTAAGAAAAGTTTTGACGCCTTTATCCGACCTCTCCCTTCTAACCGCGAACGCTCAAATCATTACGCTTCTCGCGGCTTGTATACTGCTCGATTCTTCATTCACGGACTCATGTATACCGTCGAATTCGTCGTGCTGCTTTCGTGTTCCCATGACATTATATTAGGCTGAGACTTCCTTGCAAATAATAACGCCATTATTGTTACGCCGAACTGTTGTCACGCCGAACTTGAACTTTCTGCACTTCACGATTTCGAGGAAATCGACAACCGCCCTTCTAGTGCTAAACTGTTGGTGTCCGAAGACAATGCCGTTCCTCCGGGCTCTTCCCTGCTTGTGCCTGTGTCCTGCGCCTCTATTTATGATGGCAGTGTCCTCTTTACGCCCTCTGAAGTGTTCATTCGCCGCAAACTTTCTCCGCTGCCCTTTGCTCTCCTTACTCTTCTCAGTGGCGTCACGAAGGTGCTCGTCGACAATCCCACGGCGTGCCATTTACCTTTATTTCATGGCGAATGCCTAGGCCTCATTCAGCCAGTCGACACCGCGTGCATCTTTGACGCTCCTGCCGCTTCTACTTCCACGGACCTTAGCGCCCTTACTTGTGACCCTGCGGTTGATCAGTTCCTCCTCGACGCTTTCCACCGCTCCATTGACGATGAAACGTCCTCTTCCGAACGATGTAAGCTGCTCACTCGCCTGCAGAAGTTCCGTGCTTCTTTTGACAGCCCTGCTTCCGGTTTGGGTCGCACGTCGACCGTTTTTCACCAGATCGATGCAGGCAGTCATGCACCTCTACGGCAACGCCCTTATCGGGTATCCGCCCCGGAGCGCCGTATAATTGACGACAAGGTTGCTGATATGCTGAAGCGCGGCGTTGTGCAGCCTTCCAACAGTCCCTGGGCATCACCGGTCGCTCTTGTTCAGAAAAAGGATGACTCTATTCGGTTCTGTGTCGACTACCAATGTCTCAACAAGGTAACACGCAAGGACGTTTATCCGTTACCGCACATCGACGACGCCCTCGACTGTTTGCAGGGAGTGGAGTTATTTTCTTCGCTGAATTTACGTTCCGGATACTGGAAGTCCCTATGGCACCATCTGATCTACATAAAACAGCATTTGTGACACCTGACAGATTATACGAATTTACCGTGATGCCTTACGGCCTGTGTAACGCTCCAGCCACTTTTGAGAGGATGATGGATAATATTTTACGCCGCCTCAAATGGAACACATGTCTGTGCTACCGGGATGACGTAGTTGTATTTTCCTCAGCCGCCTCGAGCACGTTCTGAAATGCGTCACTGATGCGGGACTTCAACTCAACTTAAAAAAAATTCGTTTGGTGCCCGACAGCTCACCATTATTGGCCATGTTCTCTCGCGAGATGGCATTTTTCCGGATCCAGCCAAGCTCCGCGCAGTCGCCGATTTTCCCAAACCAAAGACGTTAAAGGAGCTTCAAAGTTTCGTTAGTTTATGCTCATATTTCCGACGTTTCATTCGAAATTTCGCATCCATAAGTGCACCCTTGACAGACCTTCTACGCGGCGACAAAGTACTTTCAGCTTGGTCGCCCACCTGCGATGACGTCTTCACGAAATTACGCCTCCTGCTAACCTGCGCCACCTATCTGCCATCACTTCGACCCTGCAGCCCCCACCTAGGTCCACACCGATGCCAGCGGCGTCGGACTCGGCGCCGTATTCGCGCAACGGAAAGCGGGGTTCGATGAATATGTCGTCGCCTACGCGAGCCACACCCTGACAAAAGCCGAGGCTAATTTCTCGGTTACAGAGAAAGAGTGTGTAGCCATTATTTGGGCCTTTGGGAAATTTAGTCCTTATTTATATGGTCACACTTTCGATGTCGTCACTGACCACCATGCCCTTTGTTGGCTGTCCACCCTAAGGGACCCATCTGGCCGATTTGCACGCTGGGCCCTACAGCTACATGAGTACGACATCCGCGTTCTTTACCATTCCGGCCGCAAACACACGGACGCTGACGCCCTTTCTCGCTCACCGGTCTCAGCTGACAGCGCTTGCCTATCCGCCGTTGAGCCCACACTTCTATCCCATGCACTGCGCAACATGCCGGCCGAGCAGCGCAAGGATCCCTGGATCAGTGCTCTCAACAGCCTCCTTTCTGATCCATCCACCTCTTCACTATCTCGCGCTCTTCGCCGCCAAGCTACCCACTTCAGCATTCGCGATTGACCTTCTTTATCATCGTAACTACCTTTCTGAAGGTCGCAAGTGGCTTCTTGCGATACCCCACCATCTCCGTGACGTTATCTGCGAAGCTTTCCACGCAGACCCACAGTGCGCGCATGCCAGCCTCTTCAAGACCTACGCTCGACTACGCCTCCGATTTTATTGGCACGACAAGTATAACTACGTGCGAAACTTCATTCGCGCCTGTGTTCAGTGCCAACGCCGAAAATTACCTCCCGGACAAGTCTACCCGTCCCAACCCTTTCCCTGCCCTAATCGACCCCTTGGTCATGTGTGTATTGACATATACGGACCGCTACCATCCACTCCGGCAGCGAACCGCTGGATTATTGTTGCAGTGGATCACTTGACCTGTTATGCTGGAACAGCCGCTCTGCCGACTGCCACTGCCCGTGACGTTGCATTGTTTCTGTTATGCCACTTCGTTCTGCGCCATGGTGCCCCTCGCGCACTTCTGAGTGATAGACGCCGAGCCTTTCTTTCCGATGCTTTGAAGGCACTACTCGACCAATGCCGAATCGTTCACCGTACAAGTACAGCGTACCATCCGCAAACTAACGGCATGACACAGCGATTCAACCGTACGCTTGGTGATATGCTCTCAATGTGCGTTGCCTCTGATCATTAAAATTATGACCAAGTTCTCCCTTTCGTGACGTATGCGTGCAATACTGCGGCCCAAGCAACTACTGGATTTTCCCCGTACTTTCTCCTATATGGACGAGAACCATCTAATACGTTCGATACAATTCTTTAATATAAACCTGATACCTCCGAAAGTACTCCGCTGTCTGAAGCAGCTCGACATGCTGAGGAATGCCGCCAGCTTGCCCACTCTTTTCCACCGAGGATCAGTGGCAGCAGCAATCCCGTCAACCTGCTGACCGTTCTCCACCAACTTTTTCCCCTGGCTCTCTGGTCTGGCTTCGAGTACCCGCTATGACACCCGGCTTTCCGCAAAACTTGTCACAAAATACGTCGGACCCTACCGCGTTCTGGAGCAAACGTCCTCCGTCAATTACCTCGCGGAGCCCCTCACGCCATCGACAGACCTGCGCCATCGCGGCCGCGAACTTGTCCACGTCTGCCGCATTAAGCCGTACTACGACCCAATAGCAGTGCCTTCGCCATAAACCGCCAGGATGGCGCCTTTTTCTGCGGAGAGTGATTGTAACAAAGAAGAGTACCTTGCGCCTCAGTGGCATCGCCACCGGCACGAGCTCGTGGTTGCTGTCCTTGGCCGAACGCTTGTGACTGCTCGCCATTCGCCTGCGTTCATTGCTAACAAACCTCTTAGCATTACCATTACAGTTCCACCGACCCTTAACGAAACGGTGGCGTTTATCCCTTTCTGCCAAAAGGAACTAGTTCCAGGAACGCCGTTCCGCACTGCTATAGAACTTTTTGATCACGCCAAAGGATAGGACGCGCGGCGAGCCTTTCGACTTCTCTGGATTGTGCGAGCTGGCGCAGCGCTGCTTGAATGTGCTGACGTCGCGTGCTGCAGAACGACTTGGCAATGTTTTAGCGCATTCTCCATGAAATTTGCGTGATGTTAGTTCATACGAGGTCGTCAAACAAGCACTGTGTAGCCTTCCGGTGCAGTGGTAGCTACAGTATGAGTAAATTTCTCTTGGCTGCACAAAAATGCGATGCGCATCCTCACCCGCGGTGTGTCTTGAGAACTACTTTCGCTGTATCGATTTTCACTCGGCGAAGAGAACCGGCGTCCGTGAATCGCCAGCGTGAAATTTAAAATCTTCTTCCTATCCGATCGCTTGGCGTGGGAACCAAAGCATAAAGGTACATGCTTCAACCCAATCGAACCCTGCAAGAGTTAAGTGCCAATCATTACAAAAACATGTGCGTCAGCCACCGGCATCGTTCTCACGCATTTCAACTTTAGTAGACTTGAAATCACTATACTATGTCAACGTTAATCTTCTGTATGAGGCCGATGGCCTTGGAAAACACAGTGATCTCACCAGTTGATAAACCTGCATGATCCATATGCCTTTGTGCATGGACATCGCCGTTTTTTCCTGTAAGGCATAATATGCTCAGGGGATCGCGTAAAACAAATCTAACGGCTATTTCAGTGGACACCATTTCCCTAGAACAGGTAAGTGCATCGCAGAAGGCCGGACGAACAAGGCTGAAAAATTAATCATAAGGAAAGAATAAGCTGAAGGATAAAATATCACTTATTATATTGTCTTTTTTTTCGCAATAAGTAAAAACAAAAAGAGGAACACTGGCTAACGCCGCAATAAGGCCTCGCATGGTCATGCCGCGTGCTTCGACCATGCGCTATATAGAACAGACAGATCTATAACACAGCAATTACCACTACCTCGGACGCTCGCATCGTCTGCAGCTGGTCGCTCGACCACTTGACAAGTGGTATTCATACTGTAGGGTATGCTATTATTACTAACCAAAACTATTTTATTCGTGGGCGGCAACCCCATCCTGGAAATGAGATAGTCTCGCAATGTATCAACAGATAACAATTTGAACGCTTCTCAGCGTAAACAGCACAACGTATTCTCCAGAAGAACGGTATATCCATCCTGTTAGGATCATCATATGTTTCGTAACTATACATTGCTACTAAACCACAGCTCAGAATTAGTAAGAATGCTGCAGTGAGTTCACATTCATGAAACGAATTTTAAGGAATACACAACTGATCTCCGAGGCTGAGTGGAGGCTCACACATGCACGCACACATCGCGCTTTGTGCTCAGTCGGCCTCAACGCCAGGAGAAACTCCTGCTATGACCGCTTAAATCACTTCAGTACAGCTCATAGAACCGTTTTGCACGTAGAATACGCCATGTCATGCTAAATACATCGCGGGAGCGTGAAGAAAAACACCAGAAACTGCGACCGAGCGTATACCATGGTGTATAAAACACGGAGTGGTCGCCGAAGCCAGCATGTCCCGTGCGGCGCTATGAAGTAAAGTTATTCCAAACTTTTCCATTCCAATTCTGCTATCAGTCCACCACGATTAGTCAAAACATTTTCGGGCCACTCCCAACTTCGCCTGTCTGTCACGCTACGTCACGAAAACCGTGATAGCTCCCCATCTGATATAACCTGTACACACTGATTATGCATGATTAAACCGCGCACAAGAAAAATAATTATTCCTGATTCGACGCCTTTTCACCATTAGCCCTCTGCTATTGCTCCAATTTTTTTGGGTAGCGCCCACTTCGCCTGTCTGTCACGCCACCTCACAAAACCGCGAAAACTCACCGCGTCAAAGTGACGTGTACACGAAAAAAATGCAATAATATGCCGAACAAAACTGAATTTTGTTTTTCTTAATAGCCAGAGACTGCCCCGTTCCGAAAGAAATAGAAGATGGCAGCCCGTCGATCGCTCACGCCCTCGCTGCTCGCACTTTCCGGTGAGAATGTATTTATTTTCGCATGATATGATAAACCTTTTTGCGTGGCCGTAAAACGTTATCGAGGCCTTTCGGCACGTATACGACATCGCTCTGCCAACTCTTCCGTGCTGAGGATACGTTTTAGTGGCATTTTTATCCTTCCGTTGGACGCCGCCGCGATTTTCGACCAGCCACCGCAAGCTAAGTAAGGCGAAGCGGACCAATCGGAGAAGCCGACACCACCCTCTTCATGCGGTTATATATTTTCACTGTGCTGGCTCGGCCCCATCGAAACCCTCTCCACTATAGTGTGGTCCTCGCCTCTTGTCAGCCAATTCGATAACAAACACCTCTCAGTGCAGGCAACGTTATTCATTTTGAAAGCGAACGAAGGTGACCTCCTATAAACGAGGAGAGTGTTTGATTGGGTTGTTCAGACAGCGCTGCGGATCACCGCCCGATGCTTGCTTCGGTGGTTACGTAAATTTGACGTCAGGAGATTGGAATCAAAACAGTTTGGAATAGCTTTACGTTATAGCGCCCTGCTCGTAGGCGGCGCCAATACCTGCGCAATGTGGTGACGCCCATGAAAAAACAATCTGTAAAAGTTGCCTCCGCCAATGGACTTCAGCATACGTCACACAGTGCCAGTGACGTCATATAGTGTGAAGTCACCGGCGCATGTGCAGTGGCTCTGGTTGGCAGCCAGCTCTCGACGGGGTGCACTGGCGCAGTGCTTGTGGCGGGTGTGTGGTACGTGGACGCGTTTCTTTTTTTTCGTGAAGCTCCACTCCTGACAGTCAGATCAGCAGTATTATGTGCCGGAGAACATCGGTGCTGCGTGATTAAAAACTGGCGACGCTGGATTTTTTACTTGAGGAAGTGAGCAATATGGTGGATTGTGGCGGACTGTGCGATGAAAGAAAGTGGCATCGCCTTTTAGCCGTACATGACCCACGTTTTTAGCGGCGTGATAAAGTGCGCGGCGAAAATCAGCGACGGTATGGGTTTATATTTGCGTAGTAAAAAGGGCCACATTGATGTGTTTGTGTGTACGCGTGTGTGTGTGCATGCGTACGTGCGTGCGTACGTCTGTGTGTGTGTATAATGCGCAATTGGCAATGCATCACGTTTCCGAAAATTTGGACGCGCCTGACGTGTACTAGGGGCAGTCGGAGTGACCAGGGCCGCTATCTTGTACGCGTTCGAAAAGCCGACGTTCGGTTTCGCCTGACGCGATTGGCCTATATTGGCCTAGGCCGCGATATCGGCCGGGCCTCGGCAATCGCGTGAGACGAAACCGAACGTCGGCTTTTCGAACGCGTACAAGACAGCGGCCCTGGCTATCGACAGAGCTTCAGGCCCGTCATCTTTGTACAGGTTGCATGAATGAGATGGGATGATCAGTGAGCGCATATATATCAGTGCCGTCTTCGCTCTGTGGAGAAAAAGAATTGTTTTAGCATGATGTATCGGCGTAAAACTATTACTGTCAATGAGCTCCTCCCACTTTTTTATTGCGATAGCAATTATATGGACACTCAAAGAGGATTTCTGCCGTCGGCGTCGCCGTCGCCGTGAGGTTCCGTATGACGTCAACGGCGATGAAATTGTCGCCGCGCGCCGGACGCTGTATGTGCGAGTGAAAGGGCGCAAGGGCCGCGCGCTTTCACGGGGAGCAAACGCACGGCGGAGAACGCGTGTTCTGCGCTGTGCTCCCTGAAGGGCTGCAGAATTAAGCGTCCCTTTCCTCCTTTACAATCACCATATATATATAGAGCAAACGCGACTTCTTCGGTCGTGCGAAAGGCCGTGGGGGGGGGGGGGAGGGGGCGGGAGGGAAGGGAGGCGACGTTTAGCTGCGGCACCAAATGCGTATTTATATAAGAATGTTGCGAGGTGAGAAGGTGGTAAAGACTTCCGACGCTGCTCGACTAGTTTCCCGTTCTGATTTCGTCGAAAACCTCCGAGCCGCCCCCACAGGCCCTGGCAACAGTCACCAACGCCGCGCGCATTCGGTGCGAATGCGGGCAAAACGGCGACGGCGTCGACATCAGTTCTGCGCGTTGCTGGTGCTGCTGCATGTCAAAGTTTACACAGCTGATAAAACTACTATCCTTACTCCGTATTCACTACTAAGTTGCTATCGCAATTGATGTTTCGCCTTTCAGGTGAAACTGCGACATTTATTATTTTTTACCATTGCCGAAACCGCATACGCCTCGCTAAAAGGGACGTACAGTCGCGAGCAAAAGTTTGGAGACCACGGCATCAGCAAAAAGTTTAAATATATTCAAGCACAGCTCCGCGCCCTCGAATTGGCTTAAAACGTTTTATTGGTCAAACAAGTGCACGTAGGCGCGCGCTCTTGATTTCAGCCGGAATGCCCAGGCTGCGAAGAAAAAAAATATTGGACCCTTTGGTCCATAAACCTTTGCTCATGACTGTACATGCGCTACAAGCCTGTTTTTTTACGGCCACGGCGGCCGCATTTCGGTGGGGGTGAAGTGCAAAAACGTCCGTGTACTTAGATTTAGGTGCACGTTAAAGAACCCCACGAGGTGGAAATTATTCCGGAGTCCCCCAGGAGGGCGTGTCTCATAATCATAACGTACGTGGTTTCGGCACGTAAAATCCCATAATTGTTTTACCATTGCCGCAGCGGCGTGATTAAGCAGGGGGTGGACAGTGGGGCTAGTTTCGATGTTGACAATAAAGCATCGCCATGACACTGGTAGCCCTAGCGAAATTCAGTGACGTTTGCATATAAGCCACTATCTTTCCAACCTACATAGCAGTAAGGTAAAGTGATGCAATTATGTGTAGAAATAAAATGTGTTTTTGGCTTTTCACTTTCTTGGCATGGGATATGTTTATTGAGTCACTTCACTTGTTGCGCCAACGGGCGGCGCTTTCGCTCTTATCGCTTACCTTATCGCAAAGGTGAGCACACGTGCGCGGCTTTGCCTTTTATTGTGCCCTGCAACATTTTGTTCCGGTATCGGCTGGTGCTCAAGCGATGTAAGAAAAAAATCAAAGCCCTTTTCTTAAAGAAAGATGGTTGAACTCGAAACTTTCCTCCACACAAATTGAGTCACAGTCCAAAGCCAACGACCACGCAACGAAGCCAAGAAATGCTGAGCGAGCCGATGTGATGCATATGTGATTTCATTGCTTGTTTAAGATTGCATTTTTGAACGTTGAAGTTGAATGAAGAAACATTTCGTTAAGTTGTTTAGCCTTTAATTTAGATCATGTAGCCGTTGATTACAGGCACACACTCACCCTTTCACGCGCGACTCTACACTTGCACACTATTGTCTTGTGATCGCTGTCGTAGACGGTCAGAGGCTCTGTCGTTGCAGATACACGGGATCGGCCTTACTGGCACGTTCCCGTACGGCAGCCTGTTCTGCCATGCGCTGCACCCGCGGCCTACCCTTGGTGACGGCCGGAAATGCATTGCGGGATGCGTGTAATGCAATGCAGATATATACGGTTCGTCTGAGTAGCGTTCTTATGGGTACAACTGCGAATGTAAACTGCACTGTTCACCGATACGTTTGTCGTGCGAAGTTGTTCTATTTTGTGCGCAGATGCGCAGATATTTCAATTGTGTAAGTTGGCTTTCCTGCAGTGCGTTTTCGGCGCTCACGACGAATCAGTGAGACATAGAAAGCTTCCCTTTAAAACAGAAGAAAGGCCACAAGACGTTCTGCGTGGCTCTGTGGTGGGCCAACACGGAAAGGGACAACAGGGCCCCTTTTTTTCCGAATCCAATAGCAGACTTTTTATGCAGTTATGTAGCGAATATCCGCTCACCTTATCGAAACGGCTATAAGACAAAAGCAATGGTATTCCGTACGTGGTACATTTCTCTGTAGTGCGTAAATACATTGAAGCTACCTACCGACAGCAGCTCCAGAAACGAATGAGTGCTAGCGGACGTTTCGTTATATCTCGGCGACTGCTGTTCACTCCATCGAAAAAAACAACAACTGATAACTTGTCTTCGTTGAAGATGCTTGAATGCTTGCTGCACGCACGAGGGGGTTAAATTAGGGAACATTGTGCTTGCCTGTTCTTGGATAGACACTGCAAGTCGGCTAGAGCTTCACTTGGGTGTGGAAACCATTTGAAGGAGCGCTGCGCTAGTGCAGAAAGCACTGCAACCGCTGTATTCTTCGCGTTGGGTTCTACGGCACCGGGAGCATTTTTTCATCGTGCAGCGAAATGTTGTTTGTCACCAAAGAACAATTAAAGAAGAAAACTGCTTGCCTGTTTTTCCTTATTGTATATTCATATGCGATGTTCGCGGCTGTTAACTGAGAACTAAGCAGGCGAGCAGATTTTGTTCAGAACGAGCGAATGTACCTTGCTCTGACGTCGCGCCGGTGCGAAGTCCGTAGGAAGTTGCTTAGGTCGGCACTTAGCGAGCCACGCGCTCCAGTGTTCCTGCAAAGTATTAACGCGGTATCGTTAAGGGCCCCGTGTCACAGAAAATCCGGCGTCGGCGTTGGTGTCGGCGACGGTGTCGGCGTTGGCATACGCATCGGCGGCTGGCGGAAATAATCATGCCGAACCACCCCGACCGGGTGAGCCCTTCGCGTGGCGCAAGGCGTTAGTGAACAAAAATTGAATTTCTAAAAGTAAAATCAGTCAGAAAAACTGTAAAGTACGACTTAAACACAACTTCAGACGGTGATAGTGTCGAATTGTAATTTGAATATACGAGAAAAAAGCCTCATAAGGAGCCAAGGATGTGTGAATGCCATCGCGTTCCACTCTTAAAGGCGAAGCTTAAGCGTCCTCCAATTCTGATGGTGTTTCGGTGTACTTTGGATTAGGCAACATTGAGGGGAACGTTTAAAACCTAGCTTTTCTAAATTATTATCGAGCCCACGTCCCAGAAAATGCGGTGTCGGTATCGGCGTCAACGGCGTCCAATTACGCTGTCGCGTTCCACTCTTAAAGGCGAAGGTTAATTAAGCGTAATCCAAGTTTTTGCTTCCCCTGTGCAAAGCGAATTTTTCTAGAGTAGGAAATGCTCATAGACCGTTGAGCGGTGGCTTGGAACTTTCGAAAGATCGTCTTCCAGTAATAGGCATTCTGCAGACCTAGGAAGACAAGAAGTATGCGAAAAGGTTGAACCAACTAATCTGTCAGCCCCATATTGACAAGTGAATAAGAAATTCAGGGATCAAGATAATTTAGATGTAAGAAACTGATCAGCGCTTTCAGGCAGCTGTTGAGAAAGCAG